>NC_138828.1:32007400-32151073 GCF_965183815.1 Platalea leucorodia | reverse complement strand
GGTGTGGGCGGGGAAAGGCGCGCCACTGCTCGCCCCGGCGGCCTGATTGGCGTCGCGGCCCGCCAATCCAACTGCGCGGCCGCCGGCCCGAGGCGCCCTGGGGGCGGGGCGGGGGCGGCTCCGCGGCGCCCCCTCCTCTACCTTCGCCCCCCCCGCCCCCCCCCCCCCGCGGCGTGCCCCGACGGCGGGGTGCGCGGCCCGGCGGGTGGCGGTGCGGGCGAAGGGAGCGTCCGTGAGGTGGCCCCCGTGGGGGCTGATGGCGGGGGGCTGTCCCCGCCGGCCTTTGTCTGCCGCGGCGAGAGCGGGGGGCGGCCTGGCGGCTGCCGCCGCCGCCGCTTCAGTTACGTAACGGGGCCGGCGGGCCTCAGGGCGGCCGTTGAGGGCACCGCCGGCGGGGTGGGCGCTTGGGGCCGCACCTGTCAGCCCTGAGGTAAATGCAGGTCGTTTTGTGTTGGGTGCCCGTGAGGAGTAACGGTATTCGACGAGCCCGTCTCCTCGTTACGGGTTTGCAAGTCAAAGTCGAGGTTTTTTCCGGTCTGTGTTTCTGCGACACCTCTCTCGGCAAAGTCCCCGGCGGGGTGCCCGTGCCGTGGCGTTGCACAAAACTCAGAGGTGCCTGACCGGGGGGCTCCCTCCCTGCGGCAGCTGGGGGGTGGCACAGGCCGGCCAACGCCGAGGCGGTGAGGAATAACCCCGCCTGGCCGGGGTGAGGGAACAGAGGACAGCGCTCCGTAGCACGCACGGGGAGAAAAGCCAGGAGAGCAGCGTGCTTCTAGCTTGGCTGCGGTAATGAGAAGGAGCAAGACCATAATTGTACGCTGGAGGTTATTCTGAATGGGTGCCTTCAGATCACCTCCCACATGAACTCGTATGCACTACACGCACAGGAACACATGAAGAACTATTTTACAATGTTTTCTAGAGTTTGTATTGTAATGTACTCTGAATTTATATTGAACCTGCCAACTGTAAAGTTACGTGGGTTAGCTGTATTCATACACTTTGGGATTCAGAGTCCACGTGGTCTGGCATTAACAGCATAATTAATAGCATTTCTTTGCTGAAGAATACCATCATTTCAGTGTTTCAAGTCTTCGGGAGGTTCCCGGTCCAGCTATAACTGCAATACTTTTAATTCAGAAGATGGAAGACTTCTTTGTGATAAATTACATTTCCCATCTCTACAAGGTTGCAAGATAACACACTTCGAAAGTATCATATTGTTAGAACTACAACAGATAGTCTTTGGTTCAAGATCACTTAATATTGGTTATGGGGCCCTGGTTGTGTCTTTTTTTGAAAGAGAAGGGAAATATTTGTCTGCCTGGCCTGGTAGATGTTGAGAAGAGAAAGCATTTGCTGAAATGGATCCATGAAAACAAGCAATGTTATTGGTAAATGAGAAATTAATGCAACACATTACAGTATAGGTGTGACTATACAGTTTACCACATGAATGTTATCCCTGTATCTGTTGTTAGAGTATTGTTAAGACTGCGTCTTTGCAAGACCATCCGTGGGAAGAGGGTAGAAAAGGGTGAATAGTTAGTAATGCATAGGTTCTCTACCAATGAGTAAAAGCACGTCACCACTCACAGTAGGGTATGGTAATAATGTATTATATTAAGGTGCTGTTTTTACAAGTGGCTTCAAATATTGGTGACAACCTGTACAAACATTTATAATATTGCTGTCATAACACCCTACTAAGACCACGTGTTGGCACCCTTTAGCATTTTAATGCTTCACAGGCAACAGGAAAATATTGCAGAGTAATATATATTATGCTAAATTCAGTAACAATCTCAGATGGTTTACCTATTAATCCATTCATTCCCAATCAACAACTTAAAAAGAAATGCAACCTATGTCAATTATAGCATCATATTACATGACTTCATTCGCTTTTTCAATCGAGAATAGTATCATCATTGCCAAGTGTCATTTTAAAGTCAAAAGCATTTCACGTTGTCCCATCATCTGATCAGCTTAAGGAGAACTTAGGATGTCTGGTGTTAACGGTTAGACTGCTCGCTTGAAGAGGGCACTGGACAGAGACCCCTGCTCTTTTTAATTCACTTTGTGTGTACGGTTCCCGTGCAGCCTCAGAAACGAGCAACCAGACAGCAACGGCAGCAGAGCAGCTTTGATGTAGGTGATTGATCTTTCAGAATGCCGGCTGGAACGGAGTCCTTTGCACCTGCAGCAGCCTCTCTGGTTTACAAACAAATTTTGTCTCCTGTCCTAAACAAACAGAGATAAAAAAAACACCCCATCCTTTGGCTTTGTGCCTTCTCTTGTGGATCGCTTCTTACGTGCTTTGGCCACCTAGGTCTGGAAGCTGAACGAGATGACTGTGACAGCACTGTAAATTCACTGACAGTTACCAGAACCATGGAACCAGAGTTCCAGTGTGATGTTTTGGCACAAAAGCCTGAGGCAATACTAAGCAAGAGCGGTATTGCCTTTTCTTGCAGTATGGCAAGACAGTTATTCAAATTCTGTTAGTTTATAATTCATCTGACTAGTCACAGGAGTACTAATGGACAATATTTCAATGAGAAAGCAATGTTTCTAGTAGCACAGTGCTTTGTAACACTAGGCAATGCTTTGATTTACTGCTGACATCGGAGAAAAAGTCCCATCCAAATGATTGAATCTACTTCCTATCTCTAAGATGTAGCTACCAACGGACTTCTTCTGACCAAAGACTGGCCAAGTCTAATGCTACTAAGTGCAGGAAGTTTGAGAAGTTCGTATCTTAAAAGGGGTATAGTTGCGGACTCTGAAATTCTTACTTCCCACCAAGTGAAGAGCTCTCATCCCAATTCCTCAATTCAATCATTTCTTAGATCCAGCACCTCTGTCTTTGTGTCAGCTCCTGTTTTTTGATCTATGAATTCTTTGACATTTTCCAGGGAAAAAGAAATGCAAGCCTGAGTGCCTCGAGATGAGAAATGGCTAAGCAGCACATTGAAGACTGTAGTTCCATGAGTTATCGCATTGCTAATCTCACCACGTGCCACATTTAGTGAGATAGAGAGTTATGGTCTAAGAAAAGTTCAATATCTGTGTCCCTAACTCTAGTTATTTCCTAGACGCTTCATTTTAGTTGAAATTCATAGGATAGCAGTATTTTTCCACGGGGAAGCCATAGAGCTCTCTGACATACAACAAGATTTATAGAGTCAGAGGTATTCTATACCTCACAATATTTTTCAATTTAAATATCATACTAGCTTGTAATGCCATTTGTGTTCATTTGATAGTTTTGCAACCATGAAAACACCTTGTTTTCTGCTTAGCAAATGAGTGACCACTGATGAGGGGGCGTATTTAGGTTTAAAAGGAGTTCTGAGATAAGAATTTCATAGGACCAAACTCACATGCCGTGTCCCAGCTGTGAACATGACTTCGGCTTCCCACAAGAAGAACACAAATCTTTTCAATTAATTCACAAGTGCAAATACTGACTAATTACTGTTATAGCTAACACGGGTTAGTGGCTTTCTGGTGAGTATTGAGCTGCTTTTTCAGTATGAAACTTAGTTCTCAATACAGGGTAACGATATCCTCTTGCAGGACCAACCGAACATCATTGTAATCTGATAACAGCAACATTGTTGTTAGGATGATTCACAAAGCATTGAGCATGTCTATACATCTACAGAGGTAGAGGCCAGAATCTGAAGCTAAGGCATACCAAATAATAACTGATAACCAACTGCATTATGTCTGATTTTACTTTCTCAAGAGAATGTGTATCTGAGCCTTAATTTTCTTTCTCAAAATGCTGTACTTTTGGTGTAAGGAACTGTTATTTCATGTGTTCTCAAAGTAAGAGCAACTATATAAAGAAACTGCAAGTTGTATTCACTCCAGTTCCCGCCAGCATTTGGCAGGTTTTGGAGCAAAGACGATGAGAGCTACTAACTGGGATGCAAATTACTTAAAGGGAACTACCAAGTATCAGCAATAATGGTCACAAAGTCTACTCAGCCGAGCTCTACTGCTTGCAGTCTGCAAGCTGGTTTGTTGAAGATGAGCCCAGACAAGCCTTGCAGCAGTCTAAGCAGATAGACGCGAAGACGCAGCCTTAGAAGTCCCTTTGGAGCAAACATACGCAAAATGAGATATGCAGACCGTTAGTGCCAGAAATGCTCCTTTGAAACCGTAGGGAAGAATAACGCACCCTGCTATTTCTTTCCTGTGAGAGAAGGAAGAGGTATTTTTTGTGCCAGGCACCTCCAGCCCGGAGCTGCTACCTCTGCTGCTTGTGAGAGGAAGGGCTGGGAGTGGTGGCACGCTTCCTCCCTTGCGCTGTGCGGTCAAAGGCAAAGGAGCAGCCGGGGCTGCAGCTGCGCCATGGTGCTGCTTGGGGCAAACATTCAGAAACGCAGCTCTGTTTCGGTAGTGCAGTGCCTCGGCAAGCCCCTGTTCTGGAGGTTTTTACAGAGCTCTTTCTTATTAATTCCCCTGACAAGTCTATACAACAGCGAAGCAGGAATAGTATGACATACCTGGTCCATAGTTCACGCTCACACAGTGACTGCAGATGTGGTTCCAAACACTCTTACATCCAAACGGGCTCCAAAGTGCCTCTACTATAAGGTACTTCTTACAACCATTTTATGCACAGGACAGCAACAGGGCTTAATGAGATAAAACATATACATTATTCTACAGAAGAGACACAGATTAGCAGTCCTGAATTAGGGGTGGCTACAATCAGAATATGGGCAGTTGCCTCCACTGTTGTTACTGGCACTACAGGACCATGGTCATTAATATGGATATAAACTCAGACTCCAGCAAGTGTCAAATTTATCCTTCTAACTTTGTATTGCTAAAGGCACAGGACCAACTCTGCAAATTTGGAAACTGTTCCCTTCCCAAACACAGACTATTGCTTGTGTATACCTGAAGGTTCTGGTGTAATTCTTGATGATGCTCTGTCCAAAAGGGCAGCCGATATTTATCCTATGATGGAGCACCATATGATTTTCTTAAGTTAAGGTCCATTAGGTTTTTCAAGGCCCTCTGAGTTGCTGTCAGCCATTCTTCATCAAATAACACAGGACACCCTCGCTTCACAGCTCAGGGGTTTAACATATGGTGTTTACTCTGTAATAGCACTCAGGAGAGTGAGGATTTCCTCTGGATGTGTTTTTAATGGTGTTAAGATTTTCTGCAAATCCACCATTTTAAGTAATCTTTGAGGATGTTTTCCTCCAAGGGTTTCCTACTCAGCCCTAAGCCACCTGAGCTTCCCCCATCCCTCCTCCTGTGCAGATTTTTGTTTTTCCTGGGAGCCTGGATCAGAGTTGTCCACATGAACAATCCCTCTAGGAATCAGCCTGGCATCTCTTTCCAGGCAGATCTGTAAACCTGTCAGAAGGTCAGGCAGTGGAAGCAGGAGGTAGGATGAGAGAGCGCAAGACTGCAGATCCAGTTGTTATAGGCTTTAAATGCAAGTTGCAGTCGGAGTGGTGGGAGGGGAGGCTAGCAGACCAATTAATCTCAGAGCCCAGCTTTCAGAAAAGCTTTCAGCCATGGCCTGGCCAAGAGTTGAGCTAAAAGGTGTTGGAGTAGATGTTTGGTCAGCCTGGTCAAGAGTTCAGCCCCCAGACCTCTGTGTAGGCAGGGCGTTAAGTCATCTTGCTGAGAAGAGTGGGAAAAGCCAACTGTGCAACAAGCTCTCATTTTAAATCTAAGCAACACTTTTTCCACTGTTTTTTGATTCAAATGGCTGTAGAGATGCTGTCATCTGAAGACCCTCTATGTCATTGCCTTCACAGCAGAGAGCTGATCCAAAACCCTCTGGGGAGAGTGATGAGGTGCTCAAGGGAGTCAGCACCTGCTGGAGGAGGCCCCAGATCTGCAGTGCAGTCCAGCTGCAGCGAGCCACCTCCTAACCTCTGGCGGGAGCATGCTCGGTCATCTGAGCTATGGCAACAGCAGTGGCAAAAGGGCTGACATCTTTGCTGTGACATGGGCGTCTCCTGTCTGTCAGACTACATGACAGGGTGTATCCAGGGCCTCTAACAGTTTATTAGGACTGTACAAGAGTTCTGCAAGTGAGCTGATAATCCCAAAGGAAGGTGGTTGATACGTTTAACCAGATTTCCTCACAATTTTGTGTCTGGATCTTTGAACACACCTTCTCTATTCACATCTGACAACAGTTACTACATAGCAGGATCAAAGACAAGAGTTTTCTTTACCTTTGGTATTGACACTTTTGATTTTTCAGGTGTTATGCAAAGACAGCTGCCACTGCAAACACAGGACTTTGAATAGCACCAGTGAACAGGCATTTTACAGCAATATTCTGTGTAGTTTATATCGGTGGACCTGCTTAGGAACAAGGTAAATAAAATACATTTTTTTAAACATTCCCCAAAGGCATAACATAGCAGTACTAGAATCATTACAAAACCATGCTGTGTTGTTAGGGCTTTTTATTTCCCATAGTGTCATGGGAGGAATACACGATGCCTGTGGTAACCCTGCATCTTTGGCAGATAGTCCTCTGTGCTCAGCGATAGCATGCCCTTTGTGACAGGATCAAGTAGCAGAAGATAAGACTCAAGCTAGCCACACAATTCCTCTGCTTACTTGGGAACTCCAGTATTTTGAAGGGTTCAAAGAGCAAGTAAACCAGGGCCAGACTTTGTTTCTGGACTACTTCCAAGTGCAAGGTTACACTTCATAAATAACCTGCACATATTACCCTTCAGGCACCTTTAAAAGGAAGGCACTTCAGAAAAATATACAATTTACTTGTTTGCAAGTCCAGTAAGTGGAAATATCCAAGCCTTTCTTACTCTCTCCTATTATACTAAGAAGACCAGAAACCTTCCTGCAGATGAGAAGAGTGTGGCCACCAATATTCTTGTTGGATTCAATAACTGCTTTTGAAGTCTGTTTTTTCAGAGGCTTGTCATATGCTGCATGCTTCGCTACCTATGTTTCTCTGCGAGTTTGGATGGGTGGAGTTCATTACAATTTCCTGCTCTTCTACCACACTAATTATACCGTCAGCTTTTTTTGCTGTCATAGTGCTTTAAGAAAATTGAACTGCGAGTGACTGATACCTGAGACAATATTTGGAAAATAAAAGAAACCCCACCCCAGACCTATTTCTGGATTGTCTCTATCTTGCCATTTCACGTACCACCATCTTTAGGCACATCTTCGGCCTCTCACAAAGCTGTTAAAGTGCCCGGAGATTTCCATGTTTGATGTTTTAGATTATGCTACCTTGGGGGCAGGGACTATGTCTCCTCCTTGTTCCTGCAAGTGGCAAGCACAAAGTGCTAGTGTTGTGACAGCAAAACAACTAAAGTAATTTTAATTTAAAAATGTACCTCTGTTGTTTTGAACTCAAGGATACAAATATATCTATAAACACACAATGTGGACCCAGTAAATACAAGGAATGGATCTGAAAACACGAAGAGCCTGATAAGGGGAAAAAAGCGATATCTTCAAGAAACAGATGCCTATTTTGTCTATTCCTCTTGTCTGCTTTCAGGCAGGAGAACATCTGCCTTTTGAAGTAGGCCTCCTTGCTCTGTGCAATGTATCAGTCTGCAGTCATCAGGAAAGGTGACATTTTTCACCCAGAAGTATTAACCTTTTTGAAGAGACTGACCATGAGCAAAATAATTTTTCGTAAAGGAAAGCTAATTTTGCTCAGGACAGACATTTCTGCCCCAAATCACAGTGACATAAATGTCAGTGTCTAAAAGTTTTATAAATTTTACATTAGCAAATTCACCAGACCAAAATACGTCACTGGTATGTCATGACTTCTCAGGACTTTATTATGCTACATCCCAGTTTGAGTGATGAACTGTAAAACGTGTCACGCTTACGCATACACCTATGAAATAAAAGACTCAATGGAAGTTGTAGCACATGTGTAATGGAATGGAAAAAAGAACAGGAGTAGGGAGCTTTTTCTTTTTGCCTTGCAAAACGTCTATCATTTTCTTAGATACTAGCACAGCTCTTTCGGCATGTTTGAAAAGTTTGAAATATTCATCATAAAGGTAAATTTGCTAAAAGCATCAGCTGTTTAAAAATGTCAAGCTATAAAGGGTGTGGGCAGAGAGCTTACCACGAGCCCATTGTTCTGCCCTAAGCACTGTCACTCTGAGTCGGGAACAAAACCGAGCACTGGACAAAAAGGAGGTCCAGCCACCTAGTGGTAAATTACGCTGACGTGCAGCCTGCTGAAGTCTGCCTTCCGTGGGGGTGCTCACAGGCCCTCCGTGTGCTCCGTAGGGGCAGAAAGGGACATTTCCCAAATTTTGATAGGTGCAGGACTCGGCAGCAGTGAGACACCTAGGGAGCCGGCTAAAGTGCATAGGACCCTGCAGCCAAATTGGGAGAAAGGTTGGCAGGGGAAGTAACCATATCGAACGCAAGGTCAGCTTTTGCTAGGCTGAGGAGGAAGAGCCTGCAGTCAGTGTTCTACGCTATAGAAGTACACCTGTTTACAGTTGCCTGCTTACAGTGCTTATTCAGACAGTCTTTTTTTCAGAATATATCTGTGTCCTTGCAAGCTTGCACTTGCCACCCTGCCTGCGCCTGTATAGCAGTATTCAGGGACAATTTGGGGCAGTTTTCCATAGTTCCATAGCGGAGAACAGCGTATCCAGAGGATACGCACAACAGAATGACGCAATACACTCAGGTCCCACTTCACACAAGGAAAAGAGAGGTGTAAGCCAAATTGTCACAAAAGAACCGAGAGTGATGCAATCAAACAGCTACCCAAAGAAAGCCATATGCTTAGTCCAAGCTAGGATAAAACACCTACCAAATTTATTGAGAGTGAACTCTTTTCTATTTTCTATACAGTTACAAACTGATAGAAAAAGCTTAATCTTGGCAAGGCCTGAAGAGACATCAAAATAGTAAACCATTAAATACTTCAAGGAAAGAACAAAAAAACCATACAATATGTACACCTGAATACCTCTCAGTATTCAGCCCAGTATGCCAGAGCTCCCATTCCAAAAGCGATCTCAGTGCTTAGAAGCCCGTGTCTCCTCGAAAGCAGTCAGATTCAAGTCCTACAGGGCCTAGTATGCAACTTGCTTAGGCACAGAGAAGAGACATCCAGTGGGATAGCCTAAGGAGCCTGGACATTAAATGGTCACTAGTTTCAACGTGAACTGAACCTCAGTAAAAACATAAGGCAAATTATCTGTTTACCCAACTATAGATGTAAATGCTTTACTTACAACAACCAAGATTAAAGATACTGCCTCTCTTACATAGTGACAAGCAATTGATTTCCATCTATGTTTGTTAACCTACGGAGTAACAGCATGATATTAAATTCCCTATTGCTACATTTTACTCCAAGCTATTTTGACTGCTACTGAACTCTTTTGAAATATCAAATTTTGTCCAAAGGACCTCCCGTTCTTGGCTTACATACACACGAAACTGCATTGCAGTTGTACTCAGCTGCAAAACACTGGCCAAAGTACAGTCATAGTTATACCAGGCATAGCCAGGTAAATATGGAATAATTCTGCAAAACTCCAAGTTCTTACTTTGTGCTGTAAGTGAGAATTTTTGTAACTGAAAACAAAGTTTCGTTCCAAGTACTTACTGCAGCATGAACTGATTTTAGCAGACACATTTGTTCTTTATCAGAAGACACAGTACTAGAGGGAGTACAGAGGCTAATGCTTCCCTTGAGGTAGGGGATATCCAAAGTCAGCTCAGTCCGTGTTACTTGCTGACAGCCACTACCGTAGAAAAAAAAAATACAGCTGTTTCCTACTAGAGGGATATCAGCTACTATATCTCAAACTCTCACTTCTATTTGTGTAATGTTTCTGTTACCTACAGTGGATAGCTAAAAAAGCAGGGGGGGGCATATCTGGTTGCTTCTTTGAAGCGGTATTTGCCACTGATTCACCTACCAAAAACTAGAAAGTAGATAGGGGTGCAAATTCATCCTGAATGTTTTGTCAGAGTTCTGTTCTAAGGAGTGTTTGGTCATGGAGAGGTTGAATCTCCCTATGAGCAGTTATGCTCATATTTCATCTGGTCTTTACCAAACATGCTCTCTCACCTGGCTAACGGGAGAAATTAACTGCCCCGTGCCTGCAACATTGTGTTCCACAGTGGGATGGCTGCCTCATGCCATCTGGCCTTGCCCCTCTCCTTTCACTGATGGATCACACTTGATATTTGGGTTGAATCCCACACCACAACACTTTCAGAGCTGCCTGAAACCACAGGCTTTAGAAGGAAAACGAGCAGAAAAGCTGTGCTTTTTACTTCACTGTTTTACCCACTGGGAAGCTGAGGCAACAGGTAAGCTGTAATGGACTTTCTTACGGCATCTCAGTAAATCAGCAGCCAGGTTTGCTGCCTGTCCCCGTACTCAGCAGTCAGTAAGAGGCTAGGGCAGAATGCTAGACATAAGCGTCCTGCTTCAAAATCTCTCGGTCTGCTTTTCCTTTTTTCCAGGTGAACAGGGCCTCATCTTTGGGATGGAGTAGTATCCAAATCTGCATTCCTCTGCCATACGTTTTGGATATTCATTGAAACAGGGTTATTTTTTAAAGACTTGAAACTGGAATTTAAAAGCTGCTGACTTAAGAAAAAGGAGCCAGAAAGGAGTGCAACAGAGAACGGATCGATGTTCTTGGGCAGAAAATATGGAAACAGCACCTCCTTCAATTTGTAAAACACCCACTGGGGTCAGGGTGGGGTGGTCTGGCAATGAGTACAAACGTACACAATCCTGCAGCCATTTGGGGCTGTCTGCACTCAGAGCACGACTGCTGTCTTACTTTCTACTACTCTGCAGGTTGCCTGCTGCGCTTTGCAAACACACTCCTCTCCTGTGGTTATTTTTGAAGCAGCTCCTTAAAACAGATGTCCTCATATGTGTCTCTTCCCCGCTACATAAATAACAGTTTGCCTAATGCTTCTGCCATCCTTTTGAAGTAAACTAAAAAAAAAAGAAAAAAAAAAAAAGAAGGGGGAAAGAAGAGTATCCCTTCCCACTGGTGATTTCTGTTGTAGCTTTCATGGCACATGTGTCGCCTTCATGCCCTTCTTAATGTGAGCTACAAAGGTTTTTTCTTTCTGACCTTGTTTCTTGCCCTTCCCAGGATTCTTCCTTCTTTAGTCCCTTTCCAACTCTCTCCCACTTCTCCTTCTCTGACTTCTGGAAGCACTGCAAAGACCATAAATCTCATAGAAACTCCCTCCTGAGTAATACTACCAAGGAAGGATCCACACATACCAGTTACAATTTGTCCTCCTTGCATCATCTTCCTGCAGCTAGCAGTACCATTGCTTGCCACCCATGCATGCCTGTTTTGGGCATCCCAGACTCTTACCTTGAAAGGAATCGTTCTTAATCACTTTGTCCTTCACTTGTCTTGGTGATACTAACATCAGTATATTCCTAAAGAAGCAAATTGAATGTGTGCAGAATGAGCTAGCTTGAGATGCATGGATGCTGACGTGTTCCTGTGAACCAAGCCCGTAACACCAACAAGACCCAGCTGATGACATCACTGGAAAGAGCTGAACCAAACTACCATGCATTTGGTCTCTCTTTAGAAACCAAGTCTGGCACATCGTTGCCAGCTCTCAGAGGATCTGCTCTGCTCTCCCACAAAGCAGCAAGCCCCAGCTTGGACTTCTGGCTTCCAAAGAACATGCAGAGAGCACCCCTAGTTCCAAGATTATGTAGCTTTAAAACATTTATTTTTAGGTGTTGAATCTAGGGGAATCAGCCAAGGAATCAATCAGCTTGGCCGTTTCAATGATTAAAGTATGTATGTGCTGAGTCGTGGAAAAACATACAAAGTAAAATATCATTGATAGAATATTTGGCCTAAATGTCATTATCTGGTATCTTTTATGCATGGAGGGACTGATTCTGCTAGCCTTGCTCACAGAGTAGCCAGAAAGTATCCTTACGGGTTTAAAGAGAACTGATCAATAAGGTACTTTTCATGAGCAGAGGAAGCAAGCACAAACCAGCAGAGGTAGAGGCAGAGGAATTACATAGGCCTATGAACTTTGAGCCCACACATGAAATCCCAGCTCCAAGCAAATCAATAGGAGTTTTGCGATTTTGGCTGGGGGTGGAGAGGTTTTACCACACAGCTTACTGGGCAACGTTCCTACCAAAGTACAAAACAAAACCAATCTGCAGAGCCAAGGCTCTAGAACAAGAGAATATTTTCCTCTGTAGCCAAGGCCCTATGTACAATCACTAATTACACCACTGGAAGTTAAAACAAGAGAGTATAGTCTATAAATGCAACATCTCAGGGACAGTCCTGGTGGTGTAACAGCATTCCTGAACGGCTGTTGTAGCGCTGTTGTCGACAAGGCCTCTGGAATGCCAAACAAGGTTTCAACAATTACTAATGCCACTCAGTTACATTTGCTTCTTTCTAGGTGACTGAAAAATTATCAGACTGTCCGTTTCCACTCCTCCTCTTTGCCTGATGTCTCAGAGCAAGGTCCTACAATCTCCAGTATCCGCAGAAGCTTTGTTACTGGTAGCACAGGGATTATAAACAGACCATAATGTAGGGACAGGGTTTAAATTGGACTCATAAGGTTTGGAACTTCTTTTTCTGTTTGTATCTTATTTTTTTTACCATGCAGTCTCTTTCTCTTCACAGCTGTGCTCCCCCTAATGCTAGAAAAGGAAAATATCCTTCTACTATTCAGTGCCATCTAAGAGGAGATTCAAAGATGCTTCACACACAGGCAGGCCTTCCACACCCTGTGAAGGTTTTTAGCCTTGTGTTACATCTCCCAGCATGACTTGGCCAACAGAAGAAACTGAGAACGTAAGCATTGCCCGCTAGGCACAGCTCTGTGCTACGCTGTAAACTATTACACAATCGCTGTTTGAACATGGAAAATGGATCTCAGTTGTGATTTCAGGAGGAGGTCATTGGCCCAACAGCTCAATAGTGGGAAAGGGAAAACTTTAGCTGCTGCTCTGCCAATAAAAAAAAAGAAAAGAAAAAAAGAAACCAAATCCAAACACAGTGTGACACAAGCCTGGAGGTACACACTAAAGTTACACTACAGGGGTCCAGATAGTAGGCGTGTTAAAAAAATACCCTCACCACACACCCAAACACAAAACCAATATAAACCAATTTAATTAGAGGAGGCAAAGACAGATCAAACATCCTCAGCCCCACAGAGCAGCTGTGTTGGGGCACACACAGGCTCCCGCCTCCTTTTGCTGGCACACAGAGCCCATGGGCAGTGATACAAACATGGTGGCACAGAGCTAAAAGGACGCGCTGACAAAGGGTCAGGTCATATAACAAGAGCACGTTTCCTCTTCACGGGCTTGCGGGGTGAGGGTGAGATCATAGTGCGAGCCTTCGGCAGGACCGAGAAACACTCAGTCTAGCTGCGGTACAGCATCCTCTGACAGAAACATTGAAGCTCTTAGCACATTAGCAGAGGAGCAAAGGAAACGAAGGCAGCGAAGGCCCCTTGGTGTCCTTACCCACTGCAATGGGCAGGGGCTTAAAATTCCCAACATACCTGTTTCAATTAGAACTCAAAATAAATAGCTCGCTGTCAGTGCAGCACAGGAGAGGGGAGGAGAGCACCAACAGGACATTCTCTTTAGGGGAATAGGTTGAGGATGGCGGACAGTAGCACAGGACACCTGCTGTTGTTGGCCCTCCACCAGCGCTAGGACATGCTTGCCCATCCCCACCAGGATGACACCTCTCCCTCTCTCCCACCGCAGCCCAGACTTCACCTCTCCCATACAGCCATCCTGGCAGCTGGGAGGCTAGGCCAGGAAAACTCATCCAGGGTGGACATGACACCATGCCTCTGGCAATGGAAAGAGCTTGCTGCAGGTCATTTCTCTCTTTACTCTGCCACAAAAGCCGGAGCCACCTCCTCCAGACACCTTCTGAGCCCTACTGCCACCAGCTGAGAGAAAAAAAAAAACCAACAACCTAGTGCTGTTTTAGTTAATTTTAAACCAGTGAAAGCTGATTATTGCTTAGTAAGCCTAATCCATGCCTGCTCTCTAAATACAAAGAGAAAAGAATGTATGTTTTCCTTTAAATAGCAAAGAAGAGTAGACTAGGAGGAGATTCTCATTAGGAATTATGAACCAGAGGACTTGATGAGAGCTGTCCGGTTTGATCCTTTTTCTTTCAAACTACCATTGCAGCCAGGAGTTGAAATTCTGCTGCACTAAAGCTCTCAGCACAGCATGGTCATCTGTGTGCTATCAACACTCTCATCCTGCAGGCTCACTCACACATCAAAAAAAAAAAATCTTCCTGCATGTCAGAAGCAGTAAATTTCAAAAGCAGTAGCAGCCAATGAAAAATCATGGAAACTTAGGTGCCCACGACAGCTGGAACAAAGGTTTAGCAATACATGCCATGCTGACTGCATCAAACCATGGGCAACAGATGTACTTTGACACCAAATCCTCTTTCTTCACATTTAGGTGTATTAACTGTTTGAGTAAGGGCTTCCTCCCACATCCCTATTTTCTATCTCCCTTAATGCATGGCATTCTGCCACTCAGAGAGCAAAATACATTCACCGCCTTCTTCGGGTCACAGAACAACTCCAGCCATGCTTGAAGCTAAGCAGTCTCCCAGCTGCCACCACTTGAGTCTCACATCAGCTGAAGCTGATTTAAAGGCAGCAGACATCAAAGTCATGTCAAGCAAAACTGATCCATTCCTCCTGCAAAAATTACACAGGGAAAGGCAAAGGCAGGCAATAACAGTCCACAGAGCTTCTGAAAGAATTTGGTGTGAGGAGCAGAGCTGTACTGAAATGAAAAAAATGCAAGGAGGCTGCTAGGTTGCCCACATCCCCTGGAGACAGGGGAAGGTGGCAGCTTCATCTGCAACCATTACCTGTCTTGGCCCTCTGGCAATAGAGCCAGAGAGAAAAGAGCAATGCCTGTGCTCTGATTCCCCTTCTCTCTTTCTGCAGATGGCAAATACTCAAATTTTCAGATTGCTTTTATGCCTTCCCATGCTTCATCACAGCAAATATTTGCAGGACACTCAGTGCTTCTCTGTTTGACCTGTTCTAAGCTATCTCCTCCTTAGACCCAGATCTTCCCTTCAGCCTCTTCTGCTTTGTAGTCTTTGCTTTTTTATTTGCATGGTTTGCTGGGAGGATGAAGGTGTTGCTCTCCTTACCTCCCTGCAGTGGTGAAACCTGACAGATTTAACCTAAAGCTATAGCTTCCCTATTACTGTCATTGTAATGAGAAAACAGATCTCTGCTCTTCTTCTCCTCAGGGTTTTCATTGTAGACACATACCAGATAAACTTGTCCCACCTGTACAAGGTTGAATGACAGTCTTAAAATACTTGAGTCCCTTCGGATTTGATCTACAATACAATTTTTAAATAGCATGAGTACTGGCAAAATGGCACCAGCATGACCTCATAGGTCTATAAAATCCATAAATTAAAAGGCTTATATTAATCCTGCAAGGCTTAAAATCAGTTTCTGATACAGATTGAACAGAGTTAATGGAACCAGCAGCTCCATGGATCCATCTGCAGTCAGTCCTGATGCCTCATACTAGGGGTGGACACCTTTTCTAGTACAGGCAAGATCTACGTGAGTAACCCTTTGATAAGCATTACCCAGACTGGCCTGGAAGGAGCTTGGTATCATTCAGTTTTTTGCAAAGAGCCATGGAGAGTTTCTTGCAGGCTTGCAAACCAAAGCAGTGATTCTGATGAGAATGAAATAATGAGCATCTGGGGCTTGATGACATACAGTGACAGCAGAAAAACTGCAGATGGGTGCCGTCATCAGTAACAAGATGCTATAAAGCATTCATAAGTTTGTAAGTGCTTTTCTTTAAGGGTACTAGTCTGCCACTGAGAGCCTTGGTCCCCTACAGGCATCAGCATCTTCTAATTATCTTCAGTGCAGTTGCTTTATCATTATCAGCCGGGCCCACAAAATTGTTTGCAGAGCAGCAGGCTGGTCGGGTTATCTGGCAGCCTTAAAGCTGTCTCTTTCTGACAAATACCACATGTTCTGCTCTAGCAAGGGGCTCACCCTTACTTGGAACAGTAAAACAAGCCTAGTGGTAAATAAAGCTAAAGTCAGATCCAATGAATATATCCAAAGGGAAGCCTGGTAGTGTCAGGCAGCCAGGTGAGTTTGAAACCTGGACTGCCGCAAAATAATACTGACAGCAGCTGCAGATCAGATCCTTTATCTGCTGTATGGCCCCAGACTGGCAGGAGCCACATGCACTGCAAAAGTGGGCCTTGTCTTTGGTTGTGAGAAAAGTCGTGATTTTAGTTTATATCATCTAAGGCAAGATAACTAATGCAAGGTAGGTGAGAGAGCAAGCCAGCCGCGTTTCTTAACAAGAGCTAACAGGATGAAACAACTGATTGGCACCATGCAGTGCGCAGTCCAGTGTGACTCATACCAAAAGTGCAAACAGCTCTGTCCTTCATAGGATGTGAACTATCACGCATTAACATTTTTTTTCCCCCCAGCCAAATGTGTATCCATAATGTCAGAGAACAGGAAACATGTCCTTCCCCCCTTGGGTAAACCTACCTAAAGACACGGAACATCTGTCACTATGGAACTTTTTCATGGAGCCGTTTCCTATGACAGATGTACATTTGCAGAAGGCCATCCTGTGACAGATACCACAAACGTTTGCTTGGGGGGAAAATAACACTTTTGTCTTGTGATTTCATGTCCCTTTTCCATTGGCTTTTCATGGGCATGACCGAGTTTTAACCTGACTGGTTGCAAGAAGAAAATAAGCTCATCCATTCACAGTACACTCACATTTAAGTAGTATATTATAAGTGTTCCCCAAGCCCCTTAGCAGCAACAGCAGCCTCCAGTGCAAGAATGCCTAATCACATTTAGGGAAAATTATAGAGCAACAACAAGCCATGCACTTTGGGCACAATCCCTGAAGTCAATGAAAATTTGTTTACACCCTTAGTGATATCTGACAGCAAAGGAACAGTTCAGATGGTTTTAATAATATGTTATGCACAGAGTCAAAAAGCCAAAGCCCTACTTACAGTACCAGAAACCTAAGGATCAGAAGGCAAATCTTTTCCCCTATTGTCAGTTCAGAGGCTAGCACAGCAGGTTCAGCAACAAGCGCAACCGAGCACCAGTACTGCCTGCAGGAGTTCCTCGGTTTTACTTCCTTGCTTAAAAAGATGCCCTGTTCCACTTTGAACATTCGTTAAAGCTAACCAGGCTGACCTGTCAGCGTGACTCAGCAGCAGTCACGTCTAGTTTTCATATTTAGCTTTTGAATCTCATGCGCACAGTTTACCGCTACATTACAGGTCTCTCTTAAGAAACTTCATCTAAGATAAAGACACTAAACACAGCCTATGCATTACATCTAGGTCCATAACACAAATACAGTTACTTCAATTAAATATGAGGACTAAAATGAAATGCAAACGTGGCGTATCTATAACTCTTACAACCTTCCCCCCTTACTTTTTTCAAAGGAAAGTAGATTATAGCTGGAATTTTCTGTTATTTGAGCTTGTCTTCTGTCACTTCTTGAAAGATTTGTATCCCCTTACCCTTGGAATGTAAAAGAATGTATATTAAAAGAAGCTATTATGTGGAACGGCTGGTATTTTTGTAAGCTTAAGAAAAGTTTTATGAATAGATTACAGTAAAGATGTGAAAGTTAATTTTATGGAGGCAAGATGAGGGATATTCATGAAACTTCCCTTATTGGTAAAACTTGTGCACAAATAAAGCACAGTTGGTTTTGGAATTATTTCTATCTTCAACTAAGTTTGTCTAGGAAGGAGTTAAGTTTTTCAGGAGGCAACACAATACATCGAAGTCTGATAGGACATTTCTTCAGCAGAGAAAAATTAACAGTTCTACATAGGAGAGTTGTAGCAATCATACCAGGGTGACGCTGTTACTCCTTTGCAGACACAGACTCTCTCAAGGACGGAAACTCTATGCACCTGAAATTCAGGCTCCAGTAACAGGTCAGATTCTCTATAAAAGTACAATGAATTTCTATGAGAAAGTGAGGGGTTTGCACATATTATTTATCATTAACAGTAGTTCCTTCTTTGCAAGCTTCACCAGGAATTAATTTATTCTAGAACAATCAAAGAAAAACCAACCCTTCCCCTCAAGCAGATGCAATTTTTACTCTTGTGAATTCACACTTCTGCTACATTTCCAGGTCAGCCATTCTGTCATACAGGATAGACAAGATCTTAATTGGTGACGTAAAGAGCAAGCGGAAACGAAAAAAAAAATCAGGACATCCTCAAACATCTCTCACGTCAGCCTTTCTTCATATAGCACAAAGTAGACAAAAACAGGATCCAGCTGACAGCATTTATTCCTTTGAAGGTCAGCTTTAAAAGAAAGAGCTACTGTAGCTACCTCAAAAACCAATGAAGCATTTTTTTATGGAGGAGGTAGCCTGAACTCTGGCAGAAGGCAGCATGAAGACAGAGGCATGTGCTCACCCAGGAGCCACCCCCACTGAAATCTGCCTTATGATTTCAAAGTGAACCTGCCCTGCACCCAGGCCTGGGTCGGTTTGGTGCAGTTCCTGGTCTGCAGAGCCCTGAGAGGAGCATCTAAAGTCCCTCGCCATGACAGAGAAAGATGGGTTTACATGAGTCATCTCTCCCACACCTCTTCTGTTTGACAACAGAGTTGAGCCAGCCAGCGCTGACTTTCCATGGCAAAATGCCTGACATGAAGAAATTAAGCTGGCTTTGTTTATAGCTGTTTCATTTATTAGGTCACAAGGTGTGACGGGTACACTTGATCCCTTAGCCAAACTAGCAGTAGTTTGGTACAGGCTTCAAAGGAGGCAAAGGCCTGAGCCGTAGCCGGGCCAAGAACTCCTCTAGTTTCAATCCCTTCTCCGAAAACCCACAAAGGAGCAGAGTGACACAAGGAGCATCGATGCATATGAGCTTGGAACACCGATCATGTCATTGACACATGAAAAGCGGGTGGCTTTTCCAAGAGTCATTTATCAAAGAAGGTTGTGGGTAAAAGGAGTCTCATGCCTACCTTTCCATCTCATGTGATTTGGCTACGAGCCAGCCACTTTATTCCATAAACATGACAGCCTAAGCAAGCCTTCTTTGAGCTCTCCAGGCTAGGCACTGTGGCTGCATGGCAGTGATCTCCCCTTGAGCTGAGATGCCTCTCAAGCTTGCTCCTCAAGGCAGAGAGACCTTTTACCAACAGCAGATCTTTGGATAAATCCAATTTGAGCTCTCCCTGAATTGCAGCTGGACTGCACGCCAGGTGACTATTCCCTTGAGCAGGGATGCCTCTCAAGGTTTGAGATTCCTTACCTGAGGCTGAGAGATCCTTCCTTGCCCAAGGCAGAGAGATCCCTTACAACAGATCCTTGGTAAGTGACTGATAGCATGCTGAATTAATACTAATGAAACATTACTAATCAATGTAACTATTAAAAATTACTATAAACTTTGTATATGTAATTCCATTAGACATAAACCATTGTCCAAGTCTGAGACTAAGATTGGACCTAGCCACACCTAAGCTCCATCAGGAGTTTAGAAAGCAAGAGGATCTGCTCTGAACATCATGACTCAATATGAGGGTCTTCCTCACCCTTTTTGTCTCCAGTCTCTGTGTGAATCATTCTAACTCAATTCTAGCTCAATTTTCCTTTATATGTTTCTTCCATGCAGTAATTAATAAAGTGAACCTTGCCATCAAACTTATTGAACCTTGGTAAGCCACTGTTAAATTCCATCAAATTTCTTGAACCCTGTCAAATTATTATTCTACCACAATAAAACATATTGCTGCTTCTCTCTTTTGAGCGAGGTGCATTCCACTCATTCGTGACACAAGGTTCCCAAAGTAACCAAGAATCCATGGGGCTGTTTGAAAATAGCTAACACAGGCACAAGCAGAGGAGAGAAGGTTCCTTTGCAAGTATACACCATTTGAATTTGCTTATTTTTAACTGAAAGGGGACTTAGAGCAGCAGGAAAGTGAAAAGCACACAGTAACTATGGACAGCTCTGCCAAGTGAAATCTGGACTTAATGATCCAACTATTACCAGGGTCAAAAAATAAGGCTTGCATTTGAAACAGACCTGGTCCTCTTTATGAGGTGAGGTGGACTTGGAGGGGGGCAGCTGGTACTATTTTGGAAAAGTGATTATCAGAAAGAGTTGCTGCTTCTAATTCGAAATCAGATTTTCTGCTTCTGTAATTCCATTCTTTTTAAGGCACAGTCTGCTAAATTGCAAGACTTTTATTTACATACTGTAACTGTATGGTTTGCATTGCCCTAGATGGAAGAAATTAAGTTGTTAACCAGATTTCCAGTACGCAGCAACTGAACAACCCAACAGAAGGGGAGATGCAAACTAAGTGTAAACAGGATTGGTAGAGAGAGCATAGGTTTTTTTTTTGTTTTTTTTTTTTTTGTTTTTTTTTTTTTTTTTTTTAAAAAGCTAAAGCAAAAGTTAGTATCTCCCCCTTCTTTTGTTAAGTGGTAGTTCTGGCATGTCTGCCACCAGAGCGAATCGGAAGGGGAGGCTCAATCTGAGACAGGCTGGTTTGTGAGAAGCTACTGCGGAGGACGATACAGATGGAACTGCCTTCTCGCAATGCATCGCTATGCTGGGAATTCAATTGCTGCAAGAACATCTAAGACCAATGCTATAAATTTGTTCAGAAAGGGACTCGCCAAATTAATGGAGACAGATCAGTCAGTAGCTATTAGACATGATGGTCTAGGTGCAGGTTTTTTTGCCAAAAGTTGACAAGGCGTCCCAGAGGAAAGGCCACACTCTAGATCTTCCATTTCTTAAGCTGTTTTCAAATCGTCTGTCATTAGCCACTGTTGGAAACAGTACACAAAGTTAGGTCAATATTTTAACCAAGTCAGTAGATAGGAGGACACCTTTGCTGTCAGTCCCAAGTTTAAAATAAGCATGGTGAAGAATACAGTATGTGCCAAAGGAAGGCAAACAGCAGAGCTCCTGGCTCCCAAGTGAGCCAGAAGAGAGTGTTCCATGCAGAAAATGGCTAAGTAATAAAGTATCTTCGTTGTAGTAGCTCTACTAGCAATAATGAAACCCCCTGTGTTTGGGGGATTATTTGTTTTTTTAAACTGTCTCCAAGGGATAAACAGGCCCTGGATTTCACCACATGGAAAAAAGTAAAGCGTATCCCCTTTGTAGTGACATTTTAGACTATGGAACATGAGTTTAATGAGAGAAAATTCCTGTCAGCCCAGTCCAGTGTTTTAGTTACACATAGTTCATTTTTCCTACTTACACCACAACGCATAGTAATAGATAACAATTAACCATATGAACAAAAATATCACATTTTTGTCCTCCTGAACTGAAGGGACAGCAACAGTCACATCAAACCGAATGCTGAAAACAGATATCAACACTTTCAAAAACATCTACCATGGTTTAAGAGTTACCTTTCTAATCAGGACAGCTACAGAGAACTGCTCCAACTATGGCCTTTCCTGCTTCTTTGGACTGTGGCAAGGCACAAGAACATTTTCTGTAGCAGCTGTTTTCCTCTTGCACATCTCATGCCACCAGATAAAATAAACAAGCTCTCTAAAGGGCTCAGTGCAAAAGCCACCTCATGCCACATCCCCTTGCAGCTGAAGTCTATTGATTTTTCAAAATGTGTTGTTTAAGTCCCTCTTGCTGGGGCAGGTATGAACAGCTGTACAGGAAAACACAGTGAAGGTTTTATGTGATCCTAAACGTGACAGATAAACACAATACCAACTGTTGGGAAAAGGCAAGGGACTGTTGGTTTCTACCTTGCTTCGCCTGTGCTTTCTAGCGGAGTTCCATTTGGGACATGCTGCCTACTGCCGTAGTGTGAAACTTCGACCTCCACATGTTTACCACCTGAAATTTTCTGTGTTAATATTTTGTTGCTGCTTGCAGGCAGATGATAGCTGGAGGCCAGCACCTGGAAAATGTGCTCTTGCAAGTATTTGAATTAGTATCCAATCATTTCAGCCAGGAAGGAGGTGGGAACAGGCCCAGCTGTTAAGCCTTTCCAGAGCATATCTGGAAATGATACAGGCACCTGGTGAAGCTCTCAAACGCTCCTTTGCATGTGATCCACAGCCTGCGGCAGGGAAATACAAGGCCACGCTCCCTCAGCAGCTCAGCTCTGCTTTGTGCATGGGAGGGAGGATGCCCAAAAGCCAGGGATAGCACTGGAGTTGGGGAGGGAGCTGGCAGCCCAGTTGGACTGAAGCTGTTCTAACCCGTGCCACTGGCATACCATCTCCCTGAGGGAGCACATCATCCTGCTAGATCTTCCTAATATCTGCCAGTTTTGTGCCACTGAGGAGTTCCTTTAGTCAGGGCAAAATTCTCAATCCACGCATTCCTATCCCTGCCCCTTTTTATAGCCTCTGCAGCAAAATCTAGATCAGAATAGACTGTCCCCATGTTGCTTAATGACAAAGCACAAAAGGAACTTTGCTGAAAGGAAAAAAAAAAAAAACCCAACAGGCTAAGTTTTTTAAGCTGTCAACAACTGTCTTCTGCATGGGTAACAATGTGGTAAGAACAGAACAGACCAAATGAACTTGAAGCCACAGGGCTGAAATTACTGGAAAACAAGAACTCAGTTGTCAGTGTTCGCTGATATTTGCAAAAAAAAAAAATCGCTAGGTCTCACTAAGTGACCAAAACAAACGATTTAAATAGCAGCTTATTTGAATTGTTTCCCCTTCTACAAGATCTCAAACTCAATTGAATTCTCCCTCTGTAAAATATCACAAGGACACAGATAAAAGACAGGTAGGGAAGCCCATGGATTGCATTTTCTATCCCAGCACTCCCCACACCAACATGGAAACCTGGATGGACTTCGGCAGACTATCAGGAAGTCACAGAAACGTGTTTTTCTCTGCCTTTCCAACTTTCAAGTCACCCAAGAGCCATCTGCTAACACCTGAGGAGCACATTGGACTAACACTGGGGCAAGCTGTGTCCAGAGAGCAAAAGCCTTTTCTTTTCTGGTTGAGTACTGATGTTTACACAGGGACTTTGCTGCACAGAACTGCGAGCATTTAGTCTTCTGCAGTTAAAAGGCCTTTACGGTCAATTGTCTCAAGCTCAAGGGAGAGCTCAGACTACAACCAGGAAAATATGAACTGCCTCGTCCAACAAAACCATTTCACAAACTCTGCTTTAGTACAGGAGCAGCATGGGGCAAATCACAGAAACCTGAAACATTGCACTATGGTAAGCAACTGATAAAACTGTTACATGGCCACAGAACAGCTGCTGTATCAAAAGGATTTGATGCCAATTGAGGATGAGTTTTACAACTTGTTCAATCTCTATCACGTCTGATTTCAGGTTCAGCATCTGTCCAAGGCCCAGGGAAATGCTTTGGCTCAGCTGCCTTCGATTTGTTTTACTCACCATCGTTAATACTTGTTTCCTCGCTGGAATTAATGCTGGGACAATACTTGCTTGCTGAATACTCTGGCACAGAAACTACGGTATGAGTCATCCATCCGCTAACACCATCGCAAGGTATGGAACAGCTCACACATGCTATGCCTCTGAGCTGTTCTGAAACTTTACGTCCAGTAAAGGACTTTTTGCTGCTTACAGCCCAGCAGCTGCATTTTTACTAAGCAAAAAGACTACCTGAAGAGAAAGTGCACAGCAAAGGCAGCTGGGAAAAGCCCAGTGCTTGAGGCACTCTGGCTGGCGCGAACACGCTCTACACGCAGCTCCCCTGGTGCAAGCCAGCGCTGTGCTGCTGCCCATCTCACACAAACAGCTCTTCTGCTACTTTAGCAAAACTGTGCCAACTGTAAAAGCACAGCCTATACTAGCCTCTGAAACATGCAGAGCAAGGTATGAATTGTTTCCTTGAAAGGTTAATGTTTGAGGTATTTAGGCTCAGACCTATAGAAAGGAAGAATTCTGATGTTTAGGACAAAACCTACAGATTTTACTAGGATTTTGGGTGGATCCCTCAGATCTGTTCCACTGCCCCAGCAGCTCAGCCACTGCTGAGTAATAGCTCCACTGTCCTTTGGCACACTCCTGTGAGCCTCTGCTCCTCCTCCATCTGCTGCTGGCCACCCCCCCAGGGAGATATTCATGGGCACAACTGAAAGGCTATCATAACTACATGCATTCTCCATTTTAATGTCACAGCTCAGTTTTCGGAAAAAAAAAAAAAACCCAAACAAAATAGATGCAGCAGGCAGCTAGGAATCTCCTCTCTCTTCCTTTCCAAGCGAGCCAAGCCCAGCTGCAGCCAGCCCAGCCTGCATGCAGATGCATTAACCAGCATGCTGTTCAAGAATCATTCAAACATTTTAGTGCTCCGGTGTTGCAAATACAATTATCATTGAGCAGAGCTCAACAATGCTGGGGAAATCCTTAGAAACTGTTACAAAATAGGCAAAAATAAGGCCTCTCAAAACTGACACAACATAGGGAAGAAACCATGCTTTTTAAGCCAGAAGTATACTCGAGCACAGTTAAGTGTCTGTACAAACCTGACAAACTCTAGGCCCGGCCCTGCAAGGCACAGCAGCCGGGAACAGGACAGCCAGCAGACGACCTCACTGCGAAGAGCTCACACAGCCCAAGCGTTTTCTTCCCCCCGCGACACACGCCAGTCCCGCTGCACAGGCCCGCAGCTGCTTCCTGCAGCGGGCAGGAAGGCAGGCCCAGGCCATAGTGGAAACTCACTGATATTACAATGAAGGTACAGACGCCACAGCATTTCAGAAAAGCCACGTCTCTGTTGTTCAAACCTAGAGAAACTATAGAAGAGACAAGTAGGACCGAGTTGCCTCAAGGTAATTTTACTAGAGATGACCTTAAACCGTACACTTCAGTGCAACGAAGGTGTAGCCTCAAGAGCTAAATGAGGAAAGGTTGTTGGGGTTGCGCTCAGTCCAGAATTAATCACGTTCTGGCAGAACACCTAGGATGGCACATGAACACTCATCCTGGATTGTATCACGATATTGAAAGTCATGCAAGTGACAGGGTTAGGGCAATAACATCAGGTGCACCAGAACCAGGAGGATGTTTTTACGCTGTAACACAAGTATGGTTAGAGGAGATTACCTCAGAGAGTAGAACCAAAAACCTCATCTCTCAATCCTCGAGCTTACTGAAGATCACTGATGGCACCCATAGCAAAAGCTTACAAAACACAACCAGCTTCCAGCTGCTGAGAGATGTGCCTTAATCAGGGCATCCCCTCGGCAAGGCCCGCCGCTCCCACTGCAGGGAGAGGCCCACGGCACGCACTGCGGCACAGCTGCGGAGGGATGCCTGAACAGCACCGCACCTACGAGGAAACAATGGCCAAGGAAAAGCATCAAAACTGTTAGAAAAAGCCAATTCTTCATTTTTCACCATTTTCGCATTTCACACAAATGTGAAATAACCATCTGCTGCTTAAGAAGTCATCTATATCCAAACAGGATTTTTTTTTTTTTGCAATACATTCCCAAAACAGTCCACTGATGATGCAGCTTATGAGTAGTCTGCACCACTATTACAAATCCCCAAAACATTGGTAGATCCCCAGTTTAATGAAGGTAAAATGAGACAAATCCCTAAGACCTAAAGTCACATTCGCAAACTTTACAGAACATTAATTTGAGGATTTGGGGCTACTTTTGCAATAGTTAAAGGAATACCAGTTTCTTGCAAAGGGAATTTACCTTCAAATTAAGCTTTTCAGCTAAACCTGTTGGTGCTTGAATCTCACCTTTAATTTTTATTTCTTTGAACAACCCTCATGGCCTAAGAAAATCAAATCTCAGTTCTGCCCTTTCTCCCCACCTCACCCCCACCCCCCAGTTTGTGTGTACAGGGAAGATACACCGCTACTGATGAATTAAGAAAGACTTAAGAGGCCTGTTAAGCTTTTTATGTTGTACCCAACCAATCTGGAATGCATCTGTCCCCAGATGGCAGCCTGCAGATATTTCTCCCTTGCCTTTAGGGAATGAACTCCAGGATGAATTTTCCAGGTCCAGGGAAACTCCAAAGCAGCCTCTCCACCTCTGAAAGTCCGTAGTCCCCATTTCCTCACTGCACAGCAACACCCCCATTTCAAACGCATGAGACAGACTGAGGCCACGTCATGAAATCGGTTTACAGCAGAGTCAAACATCTACTCTTGTATAAAAAAAAAATCTCCAGTATTAAGTGTATATCCAAAAAATCTCCAGTATTAAGTGTACAGCTGTGCAATGACACACCTACAGAGACAGTTTCTTTCTGGCCTTAAAGCCCTTGATGGGTAGCATAAACAGACCAAAACCCCTCTTGCAGGTTCAAGGTAGTCTCCAGCTGTTTAACATCAATGGGGTGGCACAACTGGAACACAGGAGCTCCTGTGAGATCACCTGCAATTTTCTGCTAGCTGGCACCACTATACACACGTATTTAGACCACTCTTTCCTGCTGGGGAAACTACGGGAAACAAGGGAAGAGCAGTCAGCAGCATTTCTGCAATCACACTGCATAAGTTTTGTTTAGAACAAGGCTGATCTGTTGGTGAGCCCCAGAAGCTACACACAAACTCGAAACTGAAGAGTGAACACACATTTCAAAGCAGCACCTTACTCATGTATCTTTGATTTGCATTTCTCTACACCCCATACAGAGTCAAGAAGCTGAGACATTCAGTTCCTCAGAAGCTTTATTTTCATTCAAGCTACAGAAATATAGTAGTACCTTCCAATTTCCCATTATACTTTCTGCGTATTTGCATGGCTCAGGGTGAGATGCACTAGGATAACTACCCTGTACATACGGAGGAAGATAAGGCTCAAAAACTAGCTTTACTTCAAAGAATGCCAAACCTTACCTATGAGGTTGGCTCCAATTCCTCAATAACATTAATAGGCACAACATAAGGAAAAAAGATTGATCTAAACTACCTATTGTAAGCAAAATCCAATAATTCATTACAGAAAGTCATCCAAAGAAACCTTTGAGAAATAACAGAAGTTTTCTACTTTGAAAAAATAGAAAAAATAGATGAGTAATTTTTGCTTTATATACGATATATTCACACACATGCTTTCAAGTATCATTTTCACTATTATCATACTTACATGGCTAGAGATAAAAAAGTGAAAATCCCATAAGCAGATTATTATGCCAAAGAAGTCACACAGTCTTTATCTGGGTTTAGCAACACCTGGAATTCTCCATGGTATCATAGTGACCGAAAAAGCAGTGACTAGACTCAGTGTAATTTCTCCCTTTATTAAACATGTTTTAATAAGGCTTGAAAAGTATTAGGATTTAGAAAAATGGAGATGGGAAAAGCACAGGCAGTCATAAACCCCACAAATTCACAGCTAAGCTTGTCACAGGCTCAGTATTAGCAGGGAATAAAAAAAAAAAATCTGAGTTATGTTTGGTTAGCAGGCAAACTGATACCAACAGACTGACTTCAGCTAGGATATTTTTACATTTAAGGCATCACACAAAATAACAAGTTAATGCTGGGAAGCATAACAATCATCATGTGCTCAGCCACAATTCACATTTAGCTCTGGACATCAGAACCTGCTTCATTTCAAAATAGGAAGGCTGGTAAGGCATCCTGTAGTCTCTTGGAAAAGTGCCAGGCAGCCACCAGGCAAGAGCAGACGTGACCATGGTTTTCATCACAGGGGAAGGAACTTAAGTGCTTATTAAAGGCTTTGCTGCAGTGCCAGAGCTGGACCTGAAAACAAGTTCTGGCAGAATACAAAACTTAGAGAACTAAAAGGCAGAAAGTCTGTCCGAGCAGCTACAGTGACGAGTGTCCTGCCGAGATCAAAATGGAAAGTCTTCAAGATTTAACACCTTCTGGAGCTTTGAAATGATAATGGAGAGGTGCAGCAGGCGCATTCGATAGCCAGGACAGGGACTGGTTCCACACTGCTTGCTAATATGCTCTGCACTCCTGCTCTCCAAGTCTAGTTTGGATAGACAGGTATGAAATGTCTCAAAGTGAAACAGGTACAAACTACTTCCTTACTGGTGATGTCATTTTCATTTGTCTGTTTCTTGCCCAAGATGAAAAGGCACAAATTCTGCATAAAACATTTACAGTAAGACCTAACTAAAACCTACTCACAAAAAAAATTTGCAGAAACCATTGACTGTTAAGAGGGTAAAGTCATCTACAAGTTAAGTGCTAGGCAGTCTGAAAGCTCTATGGGTTTAACTATTTGGTTTAGTACTTCAGTGCAGGATGTTCTTAAAACCTATTTTTAAAACCATCAGGCCCAGACTCAAAAGTAAAGCTTCTTGGAAACAAGGGAGGTCACATATATCAAAGGGAAGATCCACATCACCTCACTAGGCTGAAATGCAATGCTGTTTTGCTTTTAGTAAGGGTCCCATGGAGTCTGAGCATTTCTGTAGGTGGAAGTTTTCAGCTCAGTCCAAGCTTTGCTAAAAGCTACTATTCCACCAAACATTAAAAATTAAGTTTCCTGAGCTAGAGACAGCCTGAAACACAAGACAGTGACACTGCAGCAGGACAAAGTGACAATGAAAAGCATTGCACGGCCCGAGGCTTACAGTACACCCTGAAGCTGTGAATTCACAAATATTCCCCATCTTTTACCCCTTCTTCCCAGGCTGTATTTTGGCACATTCTTACACCACTTCGAACACAGCAAGCTTCTACTTCCCATTTAGCTGGAAGGTTTAATGACACTGAGTATTCTGTACCGAAACTAGATACTTAAATTTAAGCTGCTACTTAAATTTACGGCTTTTTCCTCATACAAGCCTGTGGCTGTTTTATTAATATGCAGAATGGAGAGCTCTCAGCTTTCTCCCATAGTATAAGAATACAAACGACACCATTATAATCAGAAGAACGTTAGTATGCAGCAGAAAGTGATTTGCAAGTTGGAGAAAACTAGGTTTGTCACCACTTCCTTCTTCTAGCAATGAATTAAAGGCATACGTTATATATTTGATAAAGCAAGTATGTAATTTAATTTTCACAAGTCCTCTAGAAACATAGCAATTGTTATTTGACCAGTGAAGAGCCTCAAATCAACCTACTGAAGTTTTCATATTGCAGTGCAAGTCAGTTGGCTGCTTAAACAGGCTCAGGCTCAAAAAAAACCTGAGACCATACAAAAAAAACCTATCAATCACCTTTCTAGATGAACACAATGCTGCTACCCTGAACGATATTCCAGTCAGCCTTGTAGTGAACTTAAACAAAACCAATACTACATATTTCTCACAACGGCACTCAGTTTAATCTCAAGGCTCTTTACAAAAGGGCAGCACTACCTACGTTTCTGAATTACGCTCATTTTAGTGAGCCTTGCCCCAGCGCTCCCAAATTACATATGCATAGACAATCTAATGTTACCCCTCAGCAAACGGATTCATCGTTACCCTTCCACGCATACAAGCATTACTGGTTTACTCAGAAATATCAAATCCTTTATAAACACTAATCAGCTTGAGACTGATGATATACAACAGAAATAGTTTAGAGAAATATAGTTCAAAAAGCTTACTTTAACTGCAAAGATGATCAGCTCAAGCAGTAAGCTGGAAAACAGGCAGGGACTGCTATATTCTACTATGAACAGTCCTATTAAACAAATCCAACTTACTTTGCACACCTGCAGAATCAGGGCAGGCAACCAGTGAAGCAGAATCCACAGAAACCAGCATACAAACAGCCTAATAGCTCTCTCCACATCCAATATCTATCCCGGTTAACGACCAGTACTGAAGGCATAGGATCATTAGATATAGATGCCTACTGTAAGTGTTTCTATTAAACAGACATAAGAGTGATCCAGAAGTTAATGTAATACCTTTTTGGTATAGTCTGACATGCTATTTACAACACACATTTCTTATAAAATGTGCAAGAAAGTCTATCTTAGCATACAGAAACACTTCAGTGCCTTAATCGGGCAGATTTAAAAGCCTGATTCAGCTGAAGTTTCACTGCCACAGTGACTAAACTTGCTTTAAGGAGTTACCACAAAGGTCAAAACCCCAATAAGCATCTGCCTTTAAGTTTAACTGAAGGAAGGCTATATAGCCCTGGCAAGATCTTAAAGTACATCACACACTAAAAAGATAAGAAATTAGCAATAAAGCATTGATTTTGCTGCATGCTCTATTAAAGAGTGTAAAGACGAAGCCTCTCACATTGTGCTCAAAACAAGAAGTTAACTCAATGGCCTTCAAACTTTTCCCCCAATCCTGCAAGACAAGCAAACTTACAGCTCCCACAGCAACTTTCAAGCCAATGAAAGTTTCATTTCATTGTAAGATATACGTAACAGCAGACCGCGTCTCTAGCGCGCTTTACTTGTACTTCATATAGGAATTATATACTTAAAGCAGAATCACTCACTTCAGCGCTCTTAGTGTAGTTCCTACCTGAAACTAGACAGCTTTCTACGTACCCTCGAATTTCTTGGTTGGCATAAACCAAAGTCAAAAGAGAAACAATGCAAACCATGATCGATTAGTCCAACCACTAAGAAAAAACAGTAGCCACATCAATATAATTTCACTTTGATTTAGGGTTCTATCTAATAGATTTATTAAAAGTTTAACAGACTATAGCTCCAGACTTTATCTTTCTTGGAAGACACTACAATAGAAGCCACAGTAGAGACTGCCTTGTCACAAGAAGTACAAATACTTGCTGTATAGATGGAGAAATAAAAGGACAAATCTAGTTGTCTAAAAGACAATTCACTGTACACATTTTATTTACAGGTTTGTACACTGTCTTAATATGAACGGGACCGCTTTTCTACTTGAGCCATTTTAACCAAAGCAAAATAACCTAAGTAATACAAAGTGTTAAAATACAGCATAAGATACAAAAACAGACATACTATTTCTAGTAAGGAATGTAAATTATGGTGTTACATTAAAAAAATCCACAATTATGTTTAGGAAATCACACAAACAGATCACTGATTTGACTGAAATGCATAAATTTGTAGCAAAGCTTTGATGTTACAAAAAAACCAAAAAATTACCAAAGAATGCACAAAATTAATGTTTATTCCACCTTTGTCATATTCCCAGATTCTTCACCAAATGTTACATGAGCAAAAACAACTGAAATCAAAATATCACTAATGTTATCAAATAGGGAAAACAAATAAATTAATCTAGCAGCCATCAGCATACGTTACAGCAAAGATGATGCTGTATAAAAAAATTGCTAGAAAACTGTATGCACCATACTCTTTTCCAAACCAGCAAAATGTTACTGCATACAATGCAAATGTAACACAGAGTAATTTCCTGCGGGTACAAAAATGCAACTTCTTTTCCGAATACTGTGGATATACAAATGGTTGGTTTTTTTCGTAATAGTTATGTTTCTACCAAGCTATTACAGAGTGGGCCAGGAAAACATTCATGGATTCAGGGCCGGGGTGTGTGTGTGAAGTGTACTAAAATTATGATTGGTAATGGTTACTTTAGCCAAAATAGAAAAAAATTGAACACAGAAGTACAAGACAAAGGCGAATGAGACTTCTCACAAATCTTAGCAACACTTAGATGGAAATCAAATTTAAATGTAGTCCACTCTGCTTCTGAAGAGGCTTTGGTTCAGCTCCCAAATCTCGATTGCTTGACGCAGTCTCCTATGAAAGAATACTCAGAAGGTGTCTTCTTAAACAACAAACCTATTTTTAGTGGTGGAGCCGCTCTTAGTAGCTGTGTCTGCATGGGACTGATAACCAATCATTATCTTTGGAGGAAGTCCTAATCTTTCCTTGTATACTCTCCTGGAGAAAAGAAATAGAACAGTTTAAGCAAAGCCCTTAGGAAGGAATTAGTAACAGGACACCTGCTTTTAAGATCTGCTGACATCTTCATAAAAAATAGTTGCCTATTTATAAACAATTTCTAAAGTATGAATAAAGGACTTGAAACAGGATTTTTTCTAGCTTATTGCATCTAAAAATCAGCTTATAGTTCTGTATGAACAATAACTTACCATATAAAATAGGACAAGCTCTTGCCAAAAAATAATTAACAGGGCCACATAAATGTGGAACACAGGGATTCTACTGCATTCATGTGAATATCATTAATATCAGCAAGCTATATTCCCACATATAGAAACAAAACAGCTATGAAGAAGTCACGGTCCACGATTCCAGAGATGATAAAGTCACCCGAACCAAATAAAACAGTAATTCCCTGGAACAGTCAGTTTTTATCACCACACACATCTCAGTTGCAGACTTGCTGTCTTGTCTTTAACTATTGATAGAAAGCAGGCACACCATTCCCCCAGTTCATTATGGTACTGGTCATGGGCAGCTACCCAACAGGAGCTTTAAGAAAAATCAGCTTGGATTTTACAACTTAAGAGGAAGAAGGAGCAGTACCCCCCCCTTACACACACACACAGTGTTCCTTAGCATAGAGTACGAGTGAGATGCAAGCCACTAATGGCACTAGGCTGCAAGCTCTGACTAAACCACAGAACAAGGCTGTTCAGCTGCAGATTGTTAACAAAACTATATACAGTTGCTTTTTTCACTTACCCTAACCATAAGGAGCAGTTTGAAGGACAATAGCTTACCCCAATTTTAACTGTTAAGTAAAAGCTTGATGTATTGTCTTTGGAGTTATGGCAACATGACAGCAGGTAGTCAACATAACTTATTCATTGTGTCAGTCAGTTTGCAAAATCTTAAATTTTTTACAGTGAGTTTGTTCTGTAATGGAGTCATCTTAGCTCCTTAGTTAATGGTTAATACCAATCTAAAAAACACACTAATGCCTACTAGGTTTGATGTAGGGTTATTCTCTACAAGCAGAAGATGTGTACCACAGATCTGTTTGTCTGTTGCTAAACACTTACCTTTCAAGTCTGAAGATGACTATAATAAAACTGCTAGTATAAGGCAGATCCCACCAGCTTCATAAAGGCCCAAATGAGGAATGTGTCAAGAGAGCCACCCAATAGGTGAAAAACATTAGCAAGCTGCTATGCCTGACAGTTAAAGTTTGGCCTAAGAGGGATGTGCTAAGCTGGGAAGAAAACCTATGCAAACCAAAGAAAATATTTAAGTGGCCCACGATGATTGAATTTAACAGCATGCAATTTTGAAGCATCAATATACAGTATAAGGAATCCACTAGCTTTAGCAATACTTCCTAAATAGCAGAGCACAACATGCATTTTCCATAGTAAAGACACATGACAATCTGAGATGACTATTGTTGCTTACTGGAATGAAGACTACAACATGCTATTTCACATGTCAAGTAATCCATGAAACTCAGCGTTATTTTGTTTGATTTGCGCTTAAACAAAGACAAAAAATTAGGAAAACATCTGTAGAGTTTCACAGCACATCACTGTCCAGCCTTTTTCAAATATAAGGACATCTTTGTGAGCTTAAGATTTACAATGCCTTTCTTTTCTTGCCTGTAAGCATCACTTTCCTGAGAAAAATCTTACCAATACTCTACTGTTACTGGCTACCCACCTTTACAAACTGGCACGCTGCAACAGAATCTACACTACCTACAGGTATTAATCACAACGCCTCATGTGAAATGAAAAACTTCTGCCGAGATTTGTGTTCAAACTACAGCGAAGGTGGTGCAGCAGTGCAAAGAAGTTATAACAAACCCATACGAAAAACTAAGAACTACACAATAAGACAAATAATTTGGCACTGAATCACTTGAACTTGGGATACAGCTCTGCATAGGTCACATTTGCCTAAAGTGCATTCTTTATCAAGTTAGCTGGCTTTAAATGCATTGTTACACTTCATGTATTCAAGACACCAATCACATTACTTACCCTATATGCGTAACAGCATCCCTGTTTTCACATTCAGTTGTCCATATTGCTATTTTATCACCCTTAGTTCTAACATTAACAACAGCACCACATACATCATCACTGTAGTCATCAAAGGACTCCCCAATAAGGCACAGCAGCTACAAAACAAAGATTAACCATTAAAAGTGGCAGTTCAAAGTCAGAATCCTGCTCCATAGGCAAACACTCTGTACACAAAGGACTGAGAAATACTACATTTTACTGCTTATAGACACTTGCCATACAGCAATCATTTTCTGTTTATTGCAGTATCTTCTTGAAGTTCCAAATGTTACAAGTGAACATAAACTCTGTTGTAATAGGGCATCTTCCTCCTATTTTGAGTTTTCTGTCTCTCCTCCTATCCCACCAGCTGCAAGTTCTGACACAGCTGATCATTTACATAGTGTTGCCTCCCACCCCATCCTCCCAATCCAAAACCAGGTAAGAATTAAAGGAATTTATTCTTCTTTTAAAGCACGTTTAACACAGGTAGACAAATATGAATTTTTAAGTGTTTACATCCGTTATGTAGGAAGAACCTGTGAAGAACTAGTTGGGCAACATCAGCTACGTGAGGTCCAACTACAATGCTGAAGTGTATCAATTCAGAGGCAAATCAGACTACAACTTAGATGAGAAGCACTATCTAATGAAGTGTTACTTCTTATCAGCACACTCAGGAAGCTTCAGAGATCCCACAGACTCTAAAGTGGGAATCAGTTTTCCTGAACAGTGTGTAATGGAAGTGCAACAATGCAAGTGCACAAGTAATACAAGATTCTCCCCCCACGGATTTCTAATGGTGAAGCTTGGACTTGGCAAAGATAGCACACGCTTCAGAAACATCAGATTAGAGTTAGGCCATCCCTGTACAATATGCTGTGAAAGTGATTTTTTTAAATCTACAACTTGCAATTTGTAAAACAAGCAATTTTTAGATATACAAAACTGAGAATTTCTTGTGGTTAAGACTGATTCATCTAGTCTGTGCTGAATTAAAAATCCTTCTGCACACTGAAGTATTAGTCTCCAAATGGACGCTTGTTTACTTCACTTGCACAGTACATTAAATACACTGCCACTATATTAATTTTCCAGAATCACTTATAACATTTGTAAATTCAACATACTTGCAACTTTTTGAACAAAGCAGGTCTTTCAGTACCCATGAGAGCTGCAAGGGCCGACTTCATCAAGGCAATACAAAAAAGACAAAGTGTGCTACTGAATAAATCAGGTATTACTACGCATACTTTAAACCTTACACCCCATTGCAGGATGCACACATTCACTGAGCAATGAAAGCCATAAATGTTTAAGTTTAAACCACAAACATTCAAAATGTTGATCAACAGCCATACTACATATACATGCAAAGATGACTACCATGCTCAATAAACACTACAGTCAAGTACATTCTTCATGAATGCTGCACAACAGGGGGAAAAAAGTCTTCTCAAATGAAGTTTAGTTTATAGTTAAGAATGGTAAAGATCATTAGATTATAATAAAAATTTGTTCCAAAGGGGAGTGATAAAGGAAGAGGTTTTGATTTTTATTGGACGAAGTTGGTTACAAATAATTATTGGAATTTGAAGTGACAGAGTTGGTTTAGAGCACATATCCCAGTCACCTGGGTATTTGGGCTCTGTGCCATTGCTCACTGCTAAACAAACAGCAGAGCCCTCTAGCCTGAAGTCTACATAGACTATCTACATGTTTCCAATCCATATGTAATGGTTAAGAGTCAGAAGGACTCGTACAGGCATTTAGGGGGAGAGGCCAAATGCACACAGCAAGACATTTGTTTATTCATGTGCAGTCATATTGCCTAGTAGCATAATGCTCATCATCCTTTCTTCAAATCCCTACTACAGTGACTAGAAAGATGCTAATAGCTCTGGTATTTTGGACACCTGTGCTTTGATCCTGAAGGCCATTTCTCCCCTTCAAAGGGGTGCAATACTTCTTGCCTCACACAAGCAGGGAAAAAGGATCAGAGATTTGATAAGATTGCTTTGCATTGTACTGCCTGCAATCCATCCCCCTAAAACCCAGATCACACTAGACTCTTTTAGGCTATTCTGAGTCAGTTCCTAGACAGTACAGTTGTGTCCTTTTCTGCAACACATTTACTGCAACCCACAATCTCTAGAAGTATATTTACCATTCAAAAAATCTATTCCAAAAAGATAACAGCAATGGAAAAAAGTATTTTTATAGTGCACAGGGAGGTTGTTCTATTACTTGCCTATCCTAGTGTTAAGATAAGTACAGAAAGAACAAAAATAAATCTGAAACTCCCTTGTTTCAGCAAGGCCAAGACCTGAAAACCATTCACTTGTAAGAGTATTTGTAAAACAAATTGTTACATTTAAGCAGTTAAATTTGGGAGTCACATTCAACACAAAGCATTATTCTTCCAGTAGCTCAACAGCTATTCTGTACACTCCACAGGAAAAGGTTAATCTGTCCCATAGAATTCTCTAATGCTGCCCATTATAAGAAAGTATTCAACAGAATACAACTACATTGAGCATCACTATTGAAAAAATCATGTTTCAAATACAGCCTGTCAATAAAAACTTACAGGACACTGTGCTGCCAGGAAGTTAGAAGCCTACTGTGGCACACAGAAAGAACACACTAGCTAAAATAATACAAATGCAAGATTCTTCAGTTGCAACTTGTAAGGCCATAGTGCTTACTGTCTCTAGCCAGAAGCGATCAAGGTCACTTCGTCTCTGCTGTTTGTTTAGTGTAATTAGCCATCGTCCTCCTCGCTTGTTTTTTTCATCTTCCCACATGGGTTCAATCCCATCCTGCAAAGAACAGCCAGAAGTTAAATCAGACTTGATCTGTATTTTTCCTAAAAAATAACCAAAAGGCCAGTGATAACTGAAATAGCAACTTAAGAAAAAAGTGTAGAGTTTGAAATACATACCTATCCAGAAATACTGTCTCACACCACTACCAAAGTTCCAAAACAGCTTAAAAACTGCTCTTTCTTTAATGAATTTTGTTTCGACAGAAGAATCACAGCCCTGGCAAGTCTTGGCTACACAACATTACATAAAAAACTGTGGGAACAGGCAAAGTCAAACATCCACTTTGCCCCGTACAAAACCAGATAAAATTAGCAGCTACATTCTGGAGTCCTTATTTTAAGTCTTGGACTCATTGCAACATTGGCCAAGTGCTTTGCTTATGCATAAAGATTACTTCACTGAAACAGACACCCTTGGCAGTCTATCTCAATGACTTCCTGCACGCACAAGGTGAGAATAAGAGGGCTTTAATTGCCAGGGCCACAAAAATCAACACACCATTTAGAAGCAAGTTGCATTCTGATTGATGCTTTACCAATGGCCCTGCACTGAATTAAATGACTCTGGATGCACTGATCCAGCAAAGCAGCCAGCTGCCACTCCCATATCCACCAGCTACATTGCACTTGAGGAAAGTCAGTCATTAAAAAAGCAACCAACTGTCTAGACAGAGAAATTTGGTTAAGAAATGCCTATTAAGAGAGCTGCACTACAGAACTGGCTGAAAACTAAGTGTTCAACATGCAGGATGGAGTGGTGTCAGCTCACTTTAAATTTAACACCCTCACTGGCAGCTGCAGAGCTCAAACTGCTTCATCACCTTTAAGAGGCACTCTTACGAGGTCAGGATTGAATGACAACAGCAAGAGATTGCTCAGAAGCCTGCAACAGTTGCCAATTCTGTACCTGTTCCATGCATTTAAATAATTATATTATTGCTGATTGATGATATGCAAACACAAAATGTGAAGGGCCTACAGCTTCTTAAAATTTACTAGTAAGGTTTCTCAGTCACCTAAAATATTGTTACCCTCACAGACCCAAGCACCACCACCTCTTCACTACCTAAAGCTGTGAGGTTTACAAACTGTGCACACAGTCTACTGAGGAGTCCCAGCCAGTAGCTATGTTCTACAAGCAAAGGAGGAACCAGGCACCAGTACTTAGTGGATTGTTCAAATTCCTATTGGAATCCAGATAGGACACTATATGTTAGAAGCACTTTGCAGAGATTAGGATTTAATTTAAAGCTCCAGTTCAGATCTCCACTCCAGCCGAGGCACGATTTCATGTACACTTTCTCATCAGCATTTCCTATTCACTATTCTGAACACTTCTCAGCATGCATTAAGTGCCAATTGTACCCACAATTTTCTATTTCATACGTAAGTAATACAGCAGATAACTGATGGTGTAAGAATTAATTACAGGAGCATTGTGCATCTGGCCAGTAGTGCTCATAAACAATACTGGAGAACACTGCAGCCTCCCACAGAACTCGGACATTTTAACTCATTTCATGTCACACCAAATGACAGAGCTGGAAAATCTTTCATATTATAAAAATTATTGAGACTTAATTATTTGCACAAGCACCTCAAACATAGAATGAAGACAAACATAGCAACAGATTAAAACGTACTCTCTGTGAAGTGTGTTAAAGCAAGCACTTGCATTTTCTGAACTAGCGACAGCCTGATTTTCAAAGGGCACGTGTTTCAGACTTCCTAAAAAAATTAACACCTTTAGGACATTCCCAACCATGTTCTTAAATATCTGAAGTGAAATATTTGGGCAGTGTCTTGCTTACTCAGGAAAGCATCCATCAACATCCATAACTGAAGAAAAAAGGTTATCAAGCATACCTTAAAGAGCGAGTAGTCACAACCAGGCATTAAATTACTAGAGAGCTGGATATGGTTGTATAAACTATTGGAAGGAAAAAAGCAGGATTAAAAACTAAGCATTATTTTAAGGTACAAAATTCTTAAAGAATTTAAGACATATGACCAAATAAAATACAAACATTAAAAAGCATTGAAGTTATTTCAGAAGCAACCCTATTTCCTAAGTATTTTTCAGCAGTATGAAAGCTTTAATATGTTCTGGGCTTACAGAAGCAGAATGGAAACTAGGTTATTAACACTTACTGGATTCTTATACAACAGTATTTTCCAGAAATACCAATGCTTCTTTTAAACTTAGTTCTAACAAAGTTACTAGAAACATAACTCACTGAACTTTCATGGCAACAAGTTCTGCGTGCATGTGTATTCTGTACATATACATACATGGAATAAGGATAATTGTTTGTATTTCTAAGGCTACTCTTTCTGCAGAGAGACTTTTTAGGAGAAATAGTCAACTTTGTTATTTAATACAATATTCTAGGGATGAAGGCTGTAGGCCTGATAATTCAAATTGAAATTAGGACTCAAAAGGCAAGAACAGATGACTGAAACAACAAAATATAAAATATATATTCCAAATTAAATTTACAGCTGTGCAATTCAGAGGAAAAAAAAAGGAGTACATACTGTCTCCTCTTCTAGCAAGAAGACACATGCTTTTTTTCCCCCCTGCGCTGTTAAGGTCAGACTTCAGAAAAAGGCCTGCACATACCACAGTAACCTGTAGTCCAAGACCAACTAACATTCAGGCATGGTCCAGCACCAAAAAGGAAATTAATTACTGCAATGTTCTAACAATTAGAAACCAGGCATAGGAATTTACAAAGCCAGTTACAGATTTACCAGTTTCCTTCCTTTAAGTTTACCTTAACCTTAGTATTTTCTCCCCAGAACAACACACCTTATTTCTCCCACTCCAACCACAACAGAGGCATAACTTCTCAATTACTCGTCACTGATTTTATACCTTGGCTGCAGACATCTAGATTAAGCACTTATTTTAATTACCCAGACTATCTTGGTTATAGGAGCTCAAAAAACTTACCCTTAACCAACTTTAATAGCGAGCTTCAAACGATTTAGCCTCCCCTCACATACCTCAAGATTGCAAACTACTGTTCACTCAACCATCAGTCACCCCCATAGTAGGGATGGGAAAACTGGTCACAAGCACAGAATCCTATTCCCCTCCCTCTGACAACTGCACTGATAAATACTTGTTCAACATTTTCAGTATTTTTCTTTCCTGTTGCTGCTAATGGGTCACCAATAGGTCTCATTATTCCACTATGAGACACCACCTCTCCCTTACTCATCACATCCAAAAGAAGAACCCTACCACTCAATGTAGCATGAAACACTAAGAAAGATCAAATATATAATGCTTTTTTTTTTTTCCCATCCTCAGTTTCATGGCACTTGCATTTTCTCCATATTTCATCATTATGGCAGGCAAAATCTTCCAAGTAAGCCACCTCAATTTCACTGAAGCGAGTCTTTGGAAAGCACAGGCCTACCTTCAAAGGCTTTGTTCTTGCTGTTTGAGCCTAACTGCTTTTGCAGACCTTCAATTTAGAATGAAGGCAGTTTCTTCTGTAACCTCTAATGAACTTCTTTCAAGGATGCCATTAATCTGCATCAATCTCCCAAGTACTATGCTCCAGATTCAGGCACTCTTGAACATCTGAAGTGAGCCAGCTGTCTGAGAATTTAACTAGCAAAATTTGGGACCGAGGAAGTAACAGTTGGCTACAAAAATTTACAAATTCATGTTAGTATGAGACAGCTACTGCAGAAATACCATTTTCTATGTGTATGTCATGTACATATGAATAATAAGCAGTGTTGTAGTGTTAACAGCAAGACAATGTACATTTAAAGTATGAAAAAGTTCTCCAACCACATTTGCTTCAAAGGTTACATTCTACCACATTCTGAGGAATGAGGTAGACCTTACCTTCCATTTTGCAAACATTTCAGATTACACCCAAAAAGTTGCAGTTAATGGAGTACTTTATGGTTTTTTGACTTTGGCATAAGCTTTGCCAACATATACCAGGATTATTATGCAGATTGAAAAAAATCTTTACTTACGCCCAAAAATCTTCAACAGTATCAAACTTTGAGATAAGACGAAGATTTGCTTGCCAAGTTTTGCTCTTGTCATTTTTAAAAAACCAGAGTGCCCATCTAAAGGAAAACAAAATAACAGCATCTAGAGATTAAAGTATATTAAAAATATAATTCATTATTTGTATTGTTATATCTAAACTAATTGCAAACCTTAAGATATTATCAGCACAGAAGTCAGTTTTCCACAATAAGCTACATGAGAAACTCAGTTCCCATATCCAGCTCTTTGCAGATCAACAATATTTGTGTTCCCATTACAAGAATCATGGCAGACTTGATCAATCCGTTTAGGTAAATATTTTAAATAGTTTTGGAACATCTAAACTCTAAACCTCTAAGCCTCAGATGTTTCTCCTTGCTGCCACTACTAAACTGCAATCCCGTACCACAAATAACTGATTATGGTCTAAAACACCACCAACTCTTCAAACCAGGAGCACAGCTCCATTTCCAGTAATTTCCTTGTAAAGGTTACAAAAGCTAATTATATCAGTCCAAAGCTATACATGACACGAAAGTTTCCCAAGCACTCACAGACTAGGAAAGCATAAATTTTAAAAGGGAAGCTGCATTAAGCTTACTAATGGCAAAAATCTTAAAAAAACCCCACCAACTCTAACTGTTTCAAGTTTAAATCTACATACATAAAGACAAGACTAAATGAAAAATTTTCCATCCCATTGTCTTCATCATTATCTCTGCTGAGTACAAATTTCAACGCATAGTATAAACCGAAACTTTCACACAAAGATGCTCTTTCTGAATCTAAAAAGCATCGTTTAAAAAGCTGGAAGAGGATATGTGATGAGCCATTTAACAAAACAGGCTTATTTTTCATTGATAGTTTCAGTAGTGTTGAAATCACTCAGGTTAGCACTAGAGTAGATTTATCTTCTCACAGCAGAGTACTTTAAGTTGCCAGGTGTCAATCTATTGTTTTGAGACCTTTCCTGACATTTCAAACCTTGTTTTAAAAGTTTACTATCTTCCAGTAATAGCCCCACTACCACTTGTAAAGGAGCATCAGCACCAATTTAATCAGTGTTCAGAGTAAAAAGAGGAAGGATGGAAGTTGAGAGAAAAGACAAGGGAAAATGGAGCACGCACTACAGTCCAGAGTGGTTTTCCACACTTGGTCAAAATTTAGAAAAAGAGTAAGGTGTCACTTGTTAAAAGGTTCACTTTGGGGCAGCACCTACCTACCAACATTAAGTACTGATCACTCCACATCAGCTCTTCATCTTACTTGGAGAAAATTACTTCCTAGATGCTCTTTCTGAAGTATACTTATGCTGCTGGAGTAACTTTTGTGCACATCTAAAGGAATTCAACCTGTAAGCTTATAATATCTTTACTGCAGAAGGGTAGTTCAAGTCAAGGTTTTCAAGTACGAAGCTTCTTGGTAAAGTCCTCATTGTCTCTGTAACTCAGTAAAACACTGAGTAGTAGCTTTTAAAGCTTTTAAGACATACCTGTTTTTGCACACTGAACACAGAATTTAGTAAGAGGGCTTTGATTTTTCAATAACTTTTCTTAACTATACTTTTAACTACTGCTCCATGTTTTTCTTATTAAACAAGAAAATTTAAGTGCCCTAGAGTTTTTTCTCTTAGTGACACATGGGTACAAATGTGTGCATTTGCACTTTACAGGGTTTCTTCTGCTGTGCTTCCTACAGATAATGAAAACAATATTACTGTAGACACCAACCACTCATATGATCAAGTCTAATAAGCTCTTTGGCTGATTAACACAGCTTCTGCTACTTTCAGTTCCAAACAGAAGTACAAAAAGGTAAGAGATGAAGGAGTAAGACTCTGATAAGAAGAATGAGACATCTTTACCACTGGCACCTTAATTGTCCAAAGTACAAGGCAGAATGGATGGTTTTCCAGTTCTGCTTGGCAGCAACTTCATCTCAGTGTCAGTCTCTTAAAACACACCAGACAAAAGCAACAAAAGCTCTGCTTGCCTCCAACTAAAAGCAAAGCCATGCTTCTTCCAGTTATCTGGCTGCCTTACGAAAATTGGCAAAGATTTTCAGGTTCTGTAACAACACTACGTGAAAACACTCTAAATTACAACAGGATCGGATTGTATTTCCTCTGCAACCTCACTGCAAAACTCTTCAAAAATTGAGAACTCTCAAAATGCTGCTAGAAGACATAAGGTAAAGAAGTGAGCTGTAAAGCCACAGGCGTTCTTCTATCTTTGGCAAAATTACAATCATGCTTCTGTATAGTATTTACCTGTTTTGTAGTGGATGCTTAATATACTGTTCAGGGCTGGCAACCTCCTGACTAGGTGCTGGCTCGGTTTTCTCCTCTTCTGAAGGCTGAGGGTTGGGAGTGGTTTCCTGTTTGAAGAAAGGAGTTATTAATACGTTCCTTCTCGATTTTTATTGAAGTAATTTAGTTCTTTGAAGTAACTTTAAGAAGGTCGAAGCTAAGAGTTCCTCTAATTCATCTTGCATTAGGGGCGCAAATCACATCATGGACACACAATCTGCACCCCTTTATTCTTCAACATCTGAACAGGTCCTACAATAAATACTAACTGCACGAATTTACATTCTGCTGTTCAGTGCTTTGCTTCCTGTGTCATTTGTTTCCAGAATGGTTTACTTAACATACTTGTCTTATTTTGAAACAGTTCTGAGAGTTATTTCAGAAATACACAATATGCTATGTTATCTAGAATATGCACATCTAAAAATTAATTTCCACAATAATAATTTCAGAAGGAAAATGATTTTTTTATCAGTTTCTGACAAAGCATCATTGGAAACAGACACTGTTTATTTAGAAAAATCCGCTCTTACAAGTAGGAGACATGTCTACAGTTCTCAGGTCTGAAATTGGCTATTACAAGCAGCTAGAAACCAAACCGCTAAGTAGTTATCTTTTTATTTACAACGTAACTACCAACAAAGCTTCAGACACCAAACAGCAGAATTTAAAGACCTATCAGTTCTCAAATTTCAAACTGAAATAAATGTAATTACACATGTTTGCCACAGATTAGACTGATTCCAAGTATTATTTTTTTCAAATCTCTAGAGGCAGTGCTAGAGATGTCAAATATACTTTAACACAAAGAAGGGAAATAATATATTCCCTTTGCATGCAAACCCCCTCAAGCTTTTCATTCAGTTCGAGAAGCCACTGTGTCAGGTTTGAAATTCTAATGCCATTCCTTCAAACCAGGGAATACAAAGCTTTATTGTGAGGCCAAGTGTCCCCGACAGTTACCACCATCTCTCCCTAATCTGCAATCCGTGCTAGAATATTACAGAGACAAGGAATGAGGACTAGAGCTCATTCCCTACAGCTAACACAAAATGCCTGTACAGCTGACCCTGTGAAAGAAAAAGCACTTTGTTAATATAAACAAATACTAACTACAGCAGATCCAAAGACTCTAGACATTCCTAAATGCAGCAATACAAAAGCCGTACTTAAAAATTAATTTAAACTTTGCAGTCTTAAGAGAACAAAGCAATGTAGGGGTGGATTAAGTAATGGTAAATCATCTAATTAATGGAACAGTTTACTCCAGATTTCCATGTTACTCAGTTTATCATCACCAAAGCTGCTGAAAAGTGGAATGGATTTGAAGTGATAACATAAACAAACGCTGTTTAACTTGCACAGTCCCAGCTGGCAAACTCTTCTGCTAACACCTAAAGATCTGTCTTAATAGGGGTTTTCTTTTCATTATCAATATATTTAGCATTATTAAGCATGATATTATGTTTTACTTCAGAGAAATTACACCGTAATGCTTGAAAATAATTAAGTATGTTTTAGTTTAACAGCTCACCTCAGTTCAAAAGCTAATTTACATCACATTTAAGAATGCTTTCATATGCTCCCACATTCACAGTGAAAAAGACTGAAATGTGAAGGCCTAACAGGAGCAGTGACAACTAGGCTAGTGCTTTGATCTCCGCAGTACAAGGGGCAGGCAGTACAATTTCCTGCCTCTTAATAAAACTAAATGCTTTCTGAAGATTCCCTAGTGGGGAACATCACTGACAAACCCACAGAAGCAGTGTTGAACAATCTGTCAAATTTCCTTCAGTGTAACACTATAAAAAGCTAAACAAATCTTCAAAAAGCTTAGTAAGTGGTTCAAATTCTATCTAGAATAAAATTTCTAGTGTTAGCCCCATTTATTTTTAAGTTGATGGGATCAAATATACATCTTTCCCTTTAATCACATACAAGAACCCCACAGAACAAACTAAGATGGTCAAATGCACAAAGGCTGTAAAATACACCACAGCAGCACTTCAGTATTTCCTCCTCCAAGTGATCATTTGTAGTATACTACAAAAAGCGAAGTAGAGGCAACTACAATTTAAGTGTCGCCCCTTCAGGGGCTTCTAACTATAAGAGTTAGAAATATTATACATGCAAATACAATAAGCATACAAGAAAAATCTTGTTGATATTTTGTAAGTAAACTAAGCACTAGGTTTTGTGATAAAGCTTGTTTTCATTCACAACACTCTGCAGTTGTGACATCTAATATTTACAATTGATTTACAAATGCTATTACACTAAGGATTTTTACATCAAATAGACTCACTCTTGACAAATGCAGAGTATCTTCCAAAAATAATTTCAGTTGAGAATCTCATTCATGTTTGCTCAGCAAATAGCTTTCAATATACAAAGAACTAATCCTAAAGTCTCTCTGGTCAGTCTTCCAGAAGCGTAACAACTATATAAACTGGAATTATCAATACAAAGCTGCTAAGCACATGCAGGGCTATGCCATTTCATATCTTTTAGTACAAGACAACATCAGAAAGGATTAAGGTAGCACCCCCAGGCAATTTAAAAAATGCAATGAACCTCAGTACCTGCCCAGTATACCAATGGTCACCCTTCACATAACTACATGAAATTCCATTTCTGGACAAATGGAAGACACCTGACTCAGCACAAATGTTTTAGTTAAGTCACCACAATAACAAGTCTCAAGATATTTTGAAAGCTACCTAGCATTAATGAAACCCAGACTAACCATTATTTCAAGCTCCTGTCCAAAACAGTAATGACAACTCACCTCCAAGGCCCGGCTAACTATGACCTTGACCCAGGATTATGCCACTCCCCTCAAAAACTGACCCAGCTAGAAGAGATTTTTTTTTTTTCCCAGCACCAGGCTGCCCATCAAGGACAGATCCAGCTGTACACACCAGAATAAACCTGGAAAAAGGTGTAAAGCTGGAAGCAGAACTTCCTACCATAAAACAGTTTTCCAGCTGGTCTCGGACAGAAGCCTAAAGCAACTCGTTTTCACTACCTTTTATTTCCCACTGCCATCAAGGAAAACAGAAAAAGGACCATTTTAAATTTTGGCTGATTAGTCATATCAGCTCCCATTTCCTTTCATCTTACCTTTATCTCACTATTCTGACCACCAAGCTGAAGTATTTGTATAGCAAAGCACTTTTCATTACAAGTCAAATACAAAGTATGTAAGTTCACTAATTGGCAGTCAAAGTCCATTTCTTGTATCCAACCTCTTTCCAGCTACTGCAACTTCACCCCAAAGCACAACCATGCAGATTTTAAAAGATTCTATAAATACAATATGAATTAAAGTGATATTGTACACATTTTACTAATTCACACCTTGAAATCTTGCAATTGCTACACTATTAGCTTACTAAAGTCAGACTGTCTCCACGAGCAGTTTCTGGGCTACTAAATTTAAAATCCTTCATAATACTTTACTATTGCTCATAACGAATGCATTCTTTAACCTAAAATTGACTTTGCGTCTACTATTAAACTAAGCCACCACTGGGTTTGCTTCTTTTAAAATAGATGTAATAAAATAGGGTAGTATTACCAGATAAACTGGAAAGCTTCATATGGCCAATCTTACTCCTCGTACACAAGACAGCACATAATTAAAAGTGACATTTATTCACTACCCACATGTTTTTTTGATGTAGCTTGCAGAAGTCCATGAAACATTTGCCTACTCAGCACTTAATGACTGTGCATATCTGCACGTTACTTGGATTCCGACACTTGCGGATTTAATTGGTGTTATTTATTCTTTCGCCACAGCACATAATGACCAACATATCAAAGGAAGGTGTGCGTGTCACCGGGACAGGAAGCAAATAGCACTTACAGTAAAAACTGCTTCATCAGGTTTGCCTATTGAAGAGAATGACTAGCACAACTAGGTTTCACCGAGTGTTTTCAGGTGCTGCCCAGACAACATTCATGTCATCTGCTTGTCTACAGAAGTTTAGGAAGACCCCTTGAGAGAGTACAACATTTATGTCCCAAAAGGACATAACCAAGCACTATTACGCAATCTTGGTGAAAGCTGAGAGAGTCAGTTAGTGGAAGAGGCTTCCAAAGTTTTCTTGCATTAAATGAAAATAAGTTACATTTGAGTTCCCATCTTCTTGTTTAGGGTTTCCAAAAGAATGAGAGAACTGCACATCCCGGTTATCAGATGTCTAGGGAAAAAGCAAGTCAACTATCTGCTGGTCCTTATGCTTCCGGCAGATAACTGCTACTACACGACAGTTAGGATAACAATTCACAAGGCACAAAATCAAGAGCTATTTATTTCAAAATGTTCTGGACAAAAAAAGGATTTAAGCCCACCCACAAGCAAGTATTATGTGCTGTAAGAAACAAATCAAATGATGACCTGATACACAGCTCTAATGAATAAATATACAGAGGTAAAAACTGTATGGAGTATGCGTAATACCAACAGAAGAGAGGTACCAATAGCCACCTGTTACCAATTAAAGTGTTAAATAGCTTTCCAGATACTGGGACAGCAAAATTTTCTAGGCACAACATAACAAGGCCTAATACAGATCAACCATCCTGGCTGCATACATTATTACCTAGACCACCACAGATTTTGAGAAACACGTTCACTACTAGACATGGGACATGTTTTAAATGAGTGACATCCCACCAAAGTAGAACAGAAGTGCAACACACACAGGAGGACAGGAACAAAAGATTGAAGTAGAAGAGTCATACTTCCTCCAGGGTCAGAGGGGCACACTGGTTTGGTTTTTTTGGGGAAACAATCTCAGGTTTTAAAAGATGCAAACAGTATTTACAGCCCTTTTGACTTCTAAAAATGAGTTACATATGCTTAAAAGTACTCATCAGATTTTCAACATTTAACTCACAACCTTATGACTAGAATTAGCATTTGCTAATTCTAAGTTACAAGGTATATCAAAATACTTCAGTATCTTTGTGTCTCTTCTAGCTACCTAAGCAGGCTGCCCTTGTGCTACCACTTCTCACCCCCATTCGCAGTTCGCTGCTGCCTTTGCTACGGGAACATGAAACCTACCCATGGGATAAGATGACTTTCCATATCTAACATTCTGTTAGTTCTAAGGCACTCAGACAAGAAAACAAAAACTTCTCAAAACTGCTGAGGAGAACAGTTCAAATGACTCAAGGGACAAAACACCTCTAATCTCCCCGCACCCTTCTACACAACAGACACAAAAGCACTCCATATTACTGTGAGTATATTGAGCCATTTGTAGGACCAAGCATAGAATTTTATATCAGCTGAAAAAATTAAGACACACTCAATCTTCAGAAAAGAATTTAAAACAAAATTGTATAATGTATGGATACTCAAGAGGTCAGTCTTCAACCAAAAAGATCAAGTACTGGATATACTACTGGTATGCCCAATTATTGTAAAGCATGTAACGTACACAAGCTACTTTGATAAACAGCACTGAACTTGAGAAAAGCTGACCACTATTTAAGATTATTCATTTAAACAACTGCTCTGCACATTTAGAAAAAAAAGACTTTTAGCAGTTAAAATTTTTCTGCCTTACATCCACCATATAAGAATCAAGGACAACTGCCACTTTCAGGGAGCTAACAGAACACTTGCATTACATAGCACACTTAAACCTGTAGATCACGCGCTTAATACCTCCATAACGTGAACATTTTAAAGAGGAATAGATTTTAGGACTTTAAGAAATGAGTGACTGCTTTAAGTTTCTAGGTTAAAAATAGTCCCCAAACTTATGTTTAACCTTGGCTTTATAATATTTCAAAAGTGAAAGACAAATTTGTTTGAGGAAGAAGTCACATTAATTCACTTTTAAAATCTGCGTTTTTCTTTCACAATGCAGGCTCTCTATCAACATCCCTCATTTGATTCTCCTCTCTATCCCCTCAAAATTCACACTGATCTTTACAAAGCTGCCAAAAAGGTCACGTTCTCATCAAAACTTTCCATATCCCTCCACACCTGCAGGTAGTATCAGTAAATGAAACACAACTCAGTCTCATATGCTATTTTTATGCATTACCTTGAAATAAGCTTGACATTTCATTCGCTGTGTGAAATGTATTTTTTTAAAATTGCTTTCAGAAAAATGTTTATCTCAAAAAATTCAGAAGTTGTCCAACAACCTCCTCCTCTCAGAGGAAGCTTTGTATTCAGTCAGAAACATAGTTTACAATTCAAAAGTTTATGACAGATTCTCAATTATTAAACAGCATGCAAGATACATTTATCCTGCATCATTTCAGAAAAATGCAATGAGCAAGCAACTGTGTTCACAATACTACAGCTGAATACTATACTGATTTCAACCATAGCAGGTCACTGACTATGTTACAGCAGAAATACCTAGTAATAAGTCTGAAGTTGAACATGGCCTGCACTTAATTTACATGCTAACTGCCTGTCAATAATACCAAAGAAATACCTTTCAGCCTACCTTGAATTTCAGGAGCTGTTTTGAACTTTTGATAATTTCAAGGCCCTACACCGCTATCTTTGTAATCGCTTGAGACAATACTGTTTCATTTAAAGAAAGTATTGAGTCCTACCTATTGATGATTAGCTGTTTAAACAAGCATTTTTCAAATAATACTTAACTGGTTTCACCCATGTATCTTAAAATGCTGAGTTAAAGTCACAAGAACTGCATTTGCACAAGTGTAACGATAACTGTCACGAAGCAAAAAAAGAACCATTATGCCCATTTCCAGTCTGAATGATGAGGGATCAGACACTCATGTGTAAGTTACTTCCACATGATTTATATGGACCTAGAAGTTACAGGCTTTGTGTGGCTACATTTTAAAGTCACCTTTGGTAAACTACTGTTTACTAAAGCATTACTATTGGTTTTGTTGTTGACTTTGTGGACTTTTGCACAGTGTTATCTGATCACATTTAATCCTCAAAGGCTACAATATGAGCACACTCTAATAGGACACACTTCTGCATATTCTCACAAATTAATCTGGAATAGTCTTAGAAGAAAAATAATCTGGATAGCACAAGAAAAACAGATTTTTAACTTGTCAGTGTGGCAGAGGCTTAAGTTTTCCCTGCAGTGGAGAAGTAAACCACTTGCAACAGGTCTATATTTACTTAGAATAGGCTTGCTTTTCTAAGCAACTTCCATAGGACTCTTTACAGTACTCTAAACTCAAGTTTCAATATTCCTAAAGAGTTTCAAACATTTTTTCCAGCCTCTTAACAAGACTTAAAATGTATGTTACGTTTGAGAGCACGGAAGTACTAGAAACATCACTGATTGTAGTAGGAGCCTACATTAAGGAGAGACACATTCAGTAGTGTTTTGCGTTTCCTGAGACACATTTTCACACTAGGGAAGCATCACAGATGCCATCTCTAGAAACCTAGGTCTCTACAAACCAGAAGGTCAGCAACAGAAAGGCTTCCCTATGATCAAGAGGTAATCCAATCCCTAACCACACATACAATTAAATTGTTCAATTGAAAAGCACGTAGGATTTCCGCAACATTAAGCACCTATGACCTCAGTCACTATGCAAGTCTAACTTTAAGCTTAGGTAGGAGAAGTGTGAGCCACCTAAAAGGGCAATAAACAAAAATTTTATTATTTAAATAAATTTGAAAATAAGCAAGCATAGTTGATATTTGTTTCCTGAAGTCAAACTTCAACTACAGCAGAACATTCAACGGCAGCATTACTTAAACTGTTGTGAGTGTTGCCCTGTCTTCCACTTCTACTGGCTCAGCACAACTGCTTGTCACTGCATGGTAAACTGGATCTGGGAAACCAATCTTGCTTGGAAATGGCATGGCAAAATCAACTTGTTTATTTTTGGCTAAATTAGGCCCCAGATCTAGCTCAACACACAACCTCAGGCTTATGCAAGAACAATGAAGAGAATGGTGCAGAGACAGGCTTATGCCAGCACCACAGCCAAGAAAGCCACAAACCCATACCTTCAGAGTCACTTCAATTTCCAATGGCCATCAGTATTACAAATTATTTATCACAGCCCCTGCTAAGCTCCACAGTCATCACAAAACGCTGAGCTGACAGGAAGCTCTCATCTTCAGACATGTGGGCTACAGCTCAGGAAGATCAGCTTTTAGATGGGAAAACAAGTATTTAACACTGTGGCTGGAGAACAGGGGAAGGGTGCTGCTGGTGGTCCAGCTCACTGTCTTCACAACTGACATTCTTCCTGTTCAGAACTGCTGGTCAACCAATTTATAAATGCTGACCAATTTAAATCTCTTCCTTGTAAGTAAAGGTGGGTTTTTCTTGTTCACGAAAGAAAATCATAAGAGAAGAATCAATGTCCCTTACACAAACAGGTAAAATTAAACTTTGTTTAAAAACAGTAAAGTGATTTTCAAACTTAAACACTTTTTGTCCAAACATTACAAAGCCTCTCCCCAAAGCACACACTGGCTACTTATTCACAGTTGGTAAGCAGCAGCAATAAACTAGCCTTCCTTGAGTTTCTCATTTTTTTGAAGCGCTAATACACAGTCTTCTGCTGTCCACTCCTCATGATACATAAGCATGTGGGATTAGAGTAACAACTATACTTGGACCACTTCCAGCTGCTTCAGTTCTTTATGTAAGTGCGGGCTGGGACAATGTTTATAAAATAGAACGTAATGTCATAAACATAACTTAATACCTGGAAAAAGAAAAAAGTGCGTAATTATCATGAAAACTATAAAAAAATATGGAATAAAAATATCACTTTGATCCAGAGAGATGACATAACCGGAAAAAAGCAATTTCGTTTGCAGCAGCCCGCGAGCCTTACCAGTCACGCTGTTTTCGCGTTCCAGCCGCCCGGCTCCCGAGCAGCCCATCTGCTCCCCTACCCACCGAGCCTCACCGCAGCCCCGCGACCCGGCGCCTCCCAACCCCGGGCCCCTGGCCGCCAGCTCTGCCTCCGCCTCGAAACTCGACCCTCGCCGCGCCCCGCCGGCCGCCGAGGAAGAGCCGCCCCCTCGGCGACCGGCGAGTCGCACCCGCCGGCCTCTCCGGGCGAAAGCAACATGGCCACCCCCACCGCGCCACATGCGCCGAGCGCGGCGAAGGGCCGCCCGCCAGGCGGCCGGGCCGGCTCGCCGCCGCCACGGCCGCCGCCGCCGCCCAGGGCTGCTCCTCGCCGCGCCTTCCGGCCCCGCCGTCCCCGTCCACCCCCCGCCGCCGCAGCGCCGCGGGGGCGGCCGGGCCGGGCCGGGCCGGGCGGCGGGGGCCGCGGGCGGGGCGCGGCACAATGGGCGCCGCGGCGGCAGCCGGCCCGCAGGCCTCGCTCCTTCCCTCCCGCCCGGCGGGCCCTGCCCCCTCCCCTCTCCCGCCCGGGGTCGCCGCCGGGCCGGCGGTGCCGGCACAGCCCTCGGGCCCCCGCCTCCCCCTCCCCCCGCAGGCCGGCGCCTCCCGCTCCCCCTCCCCCCCGCTCCGTCCCCCTGCCTGCGCTCCCCGCCGGCCTCCCCGGCCGCCCCCCGGCGCCCCATCCGCCTCCTGCCCCGCCGGGCGCCCGCCGCCCCCTCGCCCGCCGCGGCTCGGGGAGAAGGCGGCGGCGGCGGCGGGCGGGCGAGGAAGAGGAGAGAAAGGCGGGCGGGAGAAGGGAATGAAACACTCACCGGTTCCACCGCCGCCATCTTAGATCGGTCTGATCGCAGAGGCGCCGCGGGGAGGGGAAGGGGCGGATAAAAAACCCAGGTTCAAACCCGGTTGGCCGCCCGGCGGTCACGTGACCCCGGCGGCCGTTTGGGAGGGGGGCGGGGAGGCGCCGGCCGCCAGGCGGGGCGCGGCGCCCGCCGGGAGCTGTAGTCGCCCGCCGCGGGGGAGGCCGGGAGCCCCGCCCCTCTCCCGGCCGGGCGCCGTCACGTGGGGGCGGCAGCGCCCCGCCCTCCCGGCGCGGCGCGGGGCACACGCAAGCGTGCGGAGGCCGCCCGGCGCCGCGCGCGCCGGTTGACGGCCCCGGCCTTGCCCGCGGCACCGGGCGGCGGGACCTGCGGCCCCGCGGCCGGGCGGGGGCCCGAGGGAAGGGGTTTCAGCTGCCGCCCGTTCCCCGGGGCAAACCGCCGGGCGCCTGAGCACCGATGTGAATGCACCCCCCACCGCCGAGGAGCCCAGCCTTTCCGTCCGTGCGCTTTATTTGTTTCATTTAACTTGGTATTTTGCCGATTCCACGTGTAATTTACTCGGTACTCAGGCCGGGCCGAGGCACGGCCGGAGACCTAGGCTCACCAGGCTAACAAAGGTAGCAGAGAAACCTGCTGCTTCTCGAGCCTAACGGCCAGGAGGCAGCTGCAGTTTGGCGTTGGGAGCGTCAGCGCGGCCGAAGCGCGAGGCCGCCGGTGCGCGGGCACGGTCAGGCGCCTCGCGAAGCCTTCCCTGCGCGGGCAAACAGGAGGTCGTAGGGCAAGAGACAAGCGAGAAGCACTTCCCGTCCCCTCCTCTCGCTGTCCCAGCTCGGTGGGAAGGCATCCGTCAGCAGAGGTACGCCCAGCCCGTCTGAGGCCTCCTTTTTCTTGTGAAAGGGTGCAAACATGGAAACCCACCCTACCCTCAGCCGCCGCATCTGACTTCCCAGGCCTGTCAGCAGAGCTCCGTCTGAGGCGCATGGGAAAAGGGAACGGAGAGGTGCCCTCCAGCCAGGGAAGGATTAGACAGGTTTGACGATTAGGTGTGCTGAAGCTTGGAACGTTATGAGCAAATTGCCAAGCCCTGGCCCAATCATCTACAGCAGGGACTTGGTCAAAGCGTGCTGCAGATCCCTCTTCGCTCACATGCCCTGATTTCCTTCTTGTACCGCGGGGAGCAGAAGAATGTAATACTCAGCCAGACCTCTTCCCAGCATGGAGACACGACACCGCCAGGCTGGGCAGGCACAGGCGTACACCACTACCAGCTGAGTGCTTCGGTTGTTGGCAAACGAGGCACAGCGATTCACAACTGTTAGGCACGTCTCTCTGTCTGGCACAAAACAGGCTCTCCCCAGTAATTCAGAGTGTCAAGAATTGCACTTAGCTCTAAGGACGTGTCTGTACAAGGGCTGCACGGGCACTGCGTCGCTGAAGGACAGCTCCAGACAGTCAGCTCCCACCCTCCGGATCAGACGGGACACTGCATTCCTAAGCCCGCCTGGCAGTTGAAGGCACTGCGAGGCTCACGTGGGCACATTGTCCTCTAGCCAAATGTCTACCGCTTGGTGGGCCACGGGACATTTTGGGTTTTATCTGCTGTCATGCCTGCACAGGAGCTGCCATGCAGATGTGTCTTTGTCCTTTGGTCAGGATGTGTCTGGAAGGAGAGAGGCAGGCTTACATTCAGCATTTGTGTGTTAGTAACAACTCTAAAACTAGTTTACTAACAAGCTGTGTTTCTGGGAGAGCAATCATGCCTGTTCCTATTTGCTCAGAGGATAATACCTCAAAATACAGAATCCTGAAAGGTGGAGCCTTCTCAAAGAGAGGAAAAGACATAGATAGAAGGGCTGTCATTTTAAAACCAAGAGGCCTTAACACTTCACACTGCTGATGTTCTGCTCCACTGTTTAGCTGACTGAATCTCTTTCTACCACCAGTTAGAATTATATTTCTGACCATAATAGCAACAACCACAGGGGATGCAGCAGCTACATTTTCCCCAGCCCTTGGCCCTCAATTAAATGAATTAGAAGTTCTGAGAAATTTATTCCAGCCACTATGGAAGAAAACGATCACTTTGCTGTGTGCAAATAGCAGGGCGCAGCCCTGCAGAAATCAAGCAGAGAAGGAGACCTACCACAGCTGAAATTTTTGATGGTTCCACAGGAGATCAGAAGGCTGTAAAGGATATGTGAATTGCCACAGCACTCTTAATTTACAAAAAGGGTCTAAAAATTAAATGGAGCTATTTTAAGAAATCAGATTTTTAAGCAGTATGGTGGATCTGATATTTTAGACTGCTATTCATGAGCAAAAATGACACCTGATCAGATGAACAGTAGAAATACAGCAGTACAAGAGGGATAACAGTATGTTTGAGCAGTAAGTTGGTTCCACGAGAAAAGGCTGTAGCAGTGCAGAATGCCTGTGAGCCTCCGGAGAGAGGCATTTCATTTTCCTTCTGAAATGTTCCTGTCACACAAAGTCTGGTAGGGGATCTGCATGCATCCATTCTGCTTTACCTGCTAAGGAGTTCGTTAGTCAGCAGGGTGTTTTCAGGCTTTAAGACTAGGTTCATTCCTGCATATTCATGTAGTATCCCCTCTTCAGGGTGACCTAGAAATGGAGGCACAGCATGAGGAACAGAGAGTTTGTAATTATGGTGGTTAAAATGCTTTCAGTTCGCCCTGGAAATCTACCCTTTAAAGCTCTCTCCCTTGAAATCACTTTCCAGAGTCAGGACAGTATTGCTCATCTCCTGACAGAAAGGAAGTAAGAAGTCACATTCCTGAGAACAGAAGAAGTTAAGGGAGGTGACAGAGGGACTGAGATGCACCTTATTCAGCACTAAGTCTTAAGGTATCTAAGGAGGAAGGAGTTGGGAAGAGGTGAGAGAAACAGCTGTTTAGGGGAGAAATGTGTGATTGGAAATAAATATTGCAGATGCTTCAGACAGGTATGCATTCCCTTATCTGCTCCAAGCAGATGAGCTACCCCTCGGAAATGCAACTTATAAGCAACTTTTCTCTGCATGTAGGTTGACTCTTTAGGGAATTCAGTACATTTGTAAGGCAGAATTTCCCTGGACAAAAGCCATGTTGACTCTTTCAAGTAGATCATATTTACCCAGGTGTCCACTAGGTCTATGGCCCACCAAAGTTTCTACCGATTTGCAAAGGAGAGAGAGCAGGCTTCCCGTCCCAGCTCGTCAGGCACCCTGTCTTCCACAGAACTCTTTTTAAAAACTGACACCCCATTTGCCATCCTGCAGACACTGGGTATCAGTAGACTTTTAAAACTGTAGTTACACACACCTGTTAGCAATTTCCATCTGATCCTAGTGGTTTCTTACTGTTCGTTTTATCAGTTTCATCCATTTTCTCTTCAAAATCCCTTCCATTTCCAGGATATCCACTGGTGAACACTGACTCAAATAGTTTACGAACTTCTCCGCAACGGCCCTGTTTTCTTTGAGTGCTCCTGTTAATACCACGGTTATCAATTAGTCAGGCTCTGTATTACACCTAGGTGTAACATGTACAATCTACATACAAGCAACGAAGTCTCCTGTTCCTGCTGTATTTTCCACCCTTGCTGATCAACTTGATCCTCCTTGGCATTTCACTGTTAGTAAACCAGACCCAACATTGGGTTGGTTAATTATGGAACAAGTCAGTAATTCTTTGTACTCCTCTAAAATCTCCCTCTTTAGGCTTGACGTGTTAACCTATGCAGATATTATTTGATTTTAATAAGTTTGTTAATTGGATTTGATTTGAAGAGCCGCTTTTCCAAAACCAAAATGGTTTTAAGGGGAGGTGAACCTCCTGTCACTCTGAAATCTGGCCAACGCAGACTAAAATGTTGCCTGGCTCAGTAACTCCTACAGGGGCTGTGGTAACTGTGAGACTGTTACTGGAAGAATATTTATAGAGGTGCAAGTGAATCCACATCCACAGGTACACTGTGCCAGCAGCAAAAGTACCAGGAAGGGCTTATGGTACTCAGGCAAATGGCTTCGCTTCAGGACTTCAGGATTTTTATAAGACTCCAGACAGTGGATGGATATGTGAATGTTTTAATAAAAAGTATCTGTTACTGGCAGTATCGGTACACAATCTCAAGGAGCGGCCATAGTCTCCAAGCCAACAGGGTGGTGTGCGGTATTGTGTTTGTTGTTTCTTTACTACTGGGAGTAAAGCTGCCTTCTACTGTATTTGTTTGTAGATCACTGAATGGCCATTGGTTATAATCAAAACGTATTGGAACAGTAAATTTTCTGCTCTATTTTTTCTGCCATGGAATTCATTTTGGTGTTATGACTTGATTTTTATTTAACAAAGGCAGAGGGTTCAATAAAGTAATGTTTTATCTGTCACCTGACGTCTCTAAAGTAAAGCACAACAAAAATATATTTAAGTTCTTAACCTTTTGTAATGGTTTTATAAAATAAATACCAAAGAAGTTTTCACAATGGGACATACGTTCTCAGTGATAAAACAGAAATTAGAAAAGAAAATGTTTCTCCCTATGCTGTATAATATTAAACCATGTTATGATGGCAAAATAAGATCATAATCTATTAAATTTGTACATTCAGAAAGTACGTCAGTACATGCAGAAGCATTATTTTTTGTCCGGTGACATACTCTCCATTTTATCTATTTTAAAAAATTTGGTTCCTAGTAATTCTTTACAGCCTGTTTAATGTGAATACAGGAGTTACTAAGCCTTCCTATTTATTTGCCTAATATGCTGCCAGATGGATCTGATATTCCATTTTACTTTTTTGGCAACCATGCACATTCTTTGACTGCCTGTTTTAATCCTGCCTTTAAGTCTCTTCCTCTCTGATCATTTTATCTTCAGCTTCTTCTGCTGTTTAACGTTGTATTTTTATTCTCAATGAACTAAGTGTACAGACCTACATTTTATAGCTTTGAATGTCATTTTAGTGAGAAGAACTGTGAATGAGTGTTAACCACCAATTGATACTGAATGTCATATAGCATTTGGCTATTTCATTTTCCTTATGTAATACAGGGATAACAGCATAAAGTCCCCTATAAGACAGGTATGCTTACCAATAGTGTTTAGTAAGATAGACGAATATAGTACATCTGAGTTCAGAACATGGCCTACCTTATTACCACGCAAATAGGAAGTAAGCACGTGTTGTGATTTGGTACATGTTTTTCTTTGATTTGTTGAGTTACAGAGGCACAAAGCCTCTAAAGATGACGTCCGAAGTTATCCAACAACTTACAGTAGCAGTGAGTGGATTACGAGCTACTGTCGTCTTTTCTTCGAGTCACTGACACACATAAGCAAGATCCTCAGAAGTGATGTGGCTGCCTTGCAGGTGACATCATCTTCAAACTAAAAGGAAAATCAAGATAGAAGGCAAAGAGGTATCACAGATACATCCACAAAATCACACCTTTTGAAGTTATAGTGGAAAAAAAAGAAGGGTCTGAAGTAAAGAAATGTTGCGTATCTCTTCTTCAGTAATCCTCGCACACTTTAGAGCTCTTATCAGTTTTCAGCGTGAATTTAAGTCGTTGTTAGGAACATCTGTTTCATTCTGCAAAGCACAGCATCAAAGTCAGAGGTCTGCAAGTATAAGCTCTAATTGACCTGCACACCTGTATCTCACTGATTTGAGTGGAAATGGAGCAGATCACTCACATCAGCGACATAACACTTTTAGAATCATTGTGTTTTGTGTGAATAAAAATCTGATCATCTTAGTTTGATTTTGAAACCTGAAAATAATTTTTCGTGTCTCATAGTATTGTCCATGATATCTAAAGTGGAAACAAAACACTGCTAGTATTTTACTACTACTAAGTCTGGTTTTTTATGGCCTTGACTCTGATGACAAAAAATGGGTTAAATCCCTGTTGAGATCAGTAACATTCCCATTGAATTCATGGGGCCAGAACTTCACTCCATTACTTTTATTGTGTTTCCATAGTAAAGAATAACAATTTTTATCACCTCTAGACATATTCATGGATTCTTTCAAGTATTACAAGCAGTGGAGTTTCTCTCTTTAAAGCTTGCAACTTATTGGTTAAATAGGAATGCTTTTTATAAAATACCATTGTGTTTAAAAAGATGCAGCTTGTTTTCCTTTGTTCTTGTCCCATGATAAACAACCAGCTTCATATGCATATATCGGAAAATGCTAAGATTCTTGGACACCCGAAGAGTGTTCCTGAATTCAGAGAGGACCGTTCTTAAATCATAGCAGAAATTTTGATCCACTTTGTTAATACACATGCTGCAAGAGGCAGCACGGCTTGAACAAGCGAAACAAAACAAAAAGAATGTGCAGGATCTTCCTTTCCACCACAACTTGAGAAAGCATGCTTGGAGTTAGCTTTGAATAAGCCTGCTCCAGTCTGAACTGTGGCTGTAGTGGGCCTTTGAGTTTAGTTTAGTTTGTTTCTTCACCAATGGAAGGAATAAGAGTGATGCAGGCGCTTACAATATATTGCAACCTCTTTTGACTTACAGAATTAGACAGACTTTGAAATCCCACATCATTTTTCTTTAAAGTGGAAAAATGGAGACAGGTATTTCTTTAATGCAACTCTGTTCATTTACAAAGGAGGTTTATAAAGTCTTTTTTTTTCCTGTGGCCATAGTAAGACTATTTTGCTTTGACCACAGGTTTGTCTTTTCTTCTGAGTACTGTTTCCTACAAGGAGGAGTACTGTTTCCTACTGTTCCTCTTTCACTCTTATTTTTTAAGATGATGCTACATATCTTTTTTTGGCCATCTTTGAGACATTTGTCTTTCTGTGCATGTGTGATGGTTTTGCAGTTTCTCTTTTTTACACGCACATACAGACACACACAACCTACGTAACTGTTGCATTTGGTACGAGAATCTCAGTAAGTGCCTGTACCATCTGGTCAAGCCACAATAGTGCGCATTTGCATGTGGTCCAGCTCCTGGGTGGTATTCTTGCATTGTTTCAGCTATCGCTAAACAAAGAGGCATTTAATTGTGTCTTCAATGAGCCTGAACAGAAGACAGCTACTATACCCAAGAGCTTCACTGGGAAAGTGCGATTGCCCAACCCCCACTACTGCAATGTACAGCAGCAAAGTGAGGAGGGGGAACATGAGCTAAGGCACTCTCTTAATTAAGTAATGTCAAATTCAGTAGCCATTTTCTTCCTAACTAGCAGCTGTCTTAGCTGCCAGCTGCTCTAGCTTTTTTGCAGCAGCTCTCTGACCCATGAGACATTGCTGACCTCTCCTGCTGCCCTTGTTTGCTAACCTCACGCACTCCCAGCCTTGCATCACGTTGGAGAAGTTGGGAGGACAGCAGGAATACAGCACTGACATAAATCAAGGATCATGAATGGGCTATAAAATTTCTGCCTCATGCGCCTCTGTGTGCGTTTGTCTGTGACATAGGGGGACGGGCAGACAGAAAGTGACATGAAAAGCCTGACAGAGAAAAAAAGAGCTCTACTCAGCGAAGGTCACAGCAAAGGTCAGTGAACTTCCCTGGTGAGAATGAGTGTGCCACCAGATAATGGGAAACGGCAGTGGATGGACCTCCAGGAGGCGTGAATCAGTTCACTTATCAAATCAGAAAATCAAGGCCAAACTGGAAAACAAAAGCACTGAAATACCACAGAATCCACATAATTTTTACTATGGGGATGATAATATAGGGCTGGTTAAAAGTAAAAACCATCACAACAACAACAACAAAATCTTAGGTCAAATCTTTCAGAGTTTGCTATTCTGGGTTGATCCGCAAATGCAGTCTGTGTTCTTTCCAAACACTGAGGAGGACAAGTAAGCAAGTTTGTTAATTTCTCAGTTTGGGGGTTCACTGTTCTTTAAATTACATCTATTTGTAAATTTTTTAATTAATATATGCATCCTTGGCTTCTCCAAGTAAGCAGGGAAACAGCACGATTTTATTTTGCACTTCAGAAATGCAGCAAATAAATGAAACTGAGCAACAGAAGGAACACTGCCTACTAGTTAGAATGGGAGTCCTCTTTTTTTCTAACCTGCGTCATTGTCAACCACTACAAAATGAGCACAAACATATACCGACGTTCTCCCAGTAAGGATACTGAAAGACACAAATAGGAATAAATTCTGAAGTTAAACTCAGACATTAAATTAAATGTCAATTAAATACTCATAAAATTTAGTAAAGTATCCTAAGTTATTAATGATGATTATACTGAAATCTCATCAAGAGGCAGATGATGACATTGGAGCAGAAGACACTGGACTAGATCAACCAGTATGCTTCAGGTTTTTTATACCATGTCAGTGACACCAAGTACTTGTAAACCCTGCTTAACCAGGTAAATGATGTCTACAACTCCTTAAGGTTCTTTAAATGGCACAAAGCGGCAACTAAACTGTATGAAGGTACCTGTCCTGTGCTGCTTAATAGCTCGATTTGTTGGTTACTTGGAAAAGGAGCGCTGATTTTTCATGGACTGTACACAGTACAGTAGCTGCTAGCAACATGGATCATTTAAGAGTGATTCTGTCTGTTCAGTAACATTTTGCTTTAAGAAGGTTAAACTGAGCCTTTAATAATGACTTAGGTTTGTGAATGTGTCCTTTAAAGATATTTAATGATGTTGGTTGGCAATTGGTTGCCTGTCTTCAGAATTTGGACCTAAATGCCATCACAGTATGAGCTGCATCAAGCAATAGGTAGCTATTTTCACTCACGGAACAAAATAATAGTTGTCATCTTTGTATTTTACAAGCATCCAGAAGTGTTTCCTAACTCACTCTCACAGTATTCTCTTTCTAGGAATAATAGGCGGATACAAGTATTATCAACACTAGAGAAATGAAGGTGAGAACTGTCAGAAAGACAGGTGCCCACCTGCAATTACACTTCAGTAATAACATGGCATCAAATTCCTTCTGTTGTTTGACCATGCCAGTGAAAGTGTTTATTACGTAACAAACCAGGATCGGATACTTCATTATCTGTCGCCTGGGTCCTGTAATCAGCCGGGCTACTTAGCCACTTTTTACCAATTATGTTGTCGTAAGATAGCAAGTATGTTTATATGAATACACTTATTCTGATAAAAGAATAGGATGTATGCTTTTCTGTTCTGGAGTTAATAAGTGGAAGTTTTCACTTAATCTCTAAGCCTAGGAGATATATAAATATTTTTTATTAAAGATGGGGCCAGAAGACCACAGGGAATAGAACACAATTGCAGAAAATGATGAGGTTATATTTTGGATTTTGAACCGTACTTTCCCGGGAGTTATCTGGATGCCAGGAAATGAGGAGAATACTTTGTGCACTAAGATCAGAATAAGGATTGGTGTAGTTTCATCGAAGGCAATGACACTGAAGCCGGAAGAAAGAAGCCAATCCTGCGAAGTTTTGACTGAAATCATAGGCTGTGCCTGCCAGCTAGTGGGAAAACAAGCGAGATTTAAACAAGGAGTGGGATCCCAGCACTAATGGCTGGATCTAGCAAATATGTACTCCGAAGTCTTTTGCAGTTATTCTCCTACTCAATAGGCATCTCTCCATGCTCTTTTAAAAAGCAGCTTCCTCTTGAACCAGTAAAAAGTGTCTTGCAGTGACAGAATCATAGAATTGTTTAGGTTGGATATTAAGTTAGAGATGTTTTAGCACATATTGACAATAGCTTCGACATCAATACTCAGAGAACATAAGCACAGTTAGCTTCGTAGGCACAGGTAGTATCTTTTTTGAGATCAACCCATGCAAATGGGAGAAATAAAACGTATGTTTAGTCACACTTATTTTTATGACAGATCATTGGTATCTAATCTTTCTCTTTCCAGGGAGAAAACCAGCATCCTTCCTGTGATAATACCACCATGACGCTGCAGCCTGTTTTTCTAATTTTAGTTACTGCCTTACTGAATATTGAATTTGTGATGGGCTTTCCCCTCCCCTCCCAATCAGTGCTAAAAACAGAGCAAAAGAATTATTACCAACTACACAGACAGCCCTGCAGACCAACACTGCACTCCGTAATAAAGAAGATATGCCTGAAAAATTTGGGGTACGGCCTCACTGACGAAAAACAGGAGAAGCGAAGACAACGAACTTCCTCCGTCCCGTCCGATGGAAACGCGCGCCAGTTAACTCCGGCGCCCATCTCCAGCGAAACCATCCTGCGGAGTAATGGCAACGAGGAAGAAAAATAACATCTTAAACACCTTTTACGGATTAATTGATCGACAGCGTGCCAAACGGCTGAAGAGGGGAGACGGGGAACGAGGAGTCTGGCTTCTCCTCTTACCTCAGCCACCCGCCGGCTGATCCTGTCAGCCCTCGGCCCCAGCTCTCCTCCCTGCCCTCTCCGGGAGGTTACGGTGCCTGAAGGGCACCTGAGGCTCCGGCCGCCGTTCCTTCGCCTCGCCCCGCGTCTGCGCGGAGGGAGAGGCGGGCGGGGAGAAGGCGAGGAGGGGAGGAGCGGCGCGGAGCGGCCCTCAGGGCCGCTCCGCGCCGCTCCTCCCCTCCTCGCCTTCTCCCCGCCCGGCGGCACCTCCGGGCGGCGGCTCCTCCCCCGCCGCTCGCCGCGCCGCGCCTGTGGCAGCCCGGCAGCATGGCGGCGGTGGAGACCCGCGTCTGCGAGACGGCCGGCTGCAGTAGCGAGGCCAAGCTGCAGTGCCCGACCTGCCTCAAGCTGGGCATCCAGGGTTCCTACTTCTGCTCTCAGGTGAGGCCCCCCCCGCCCTGCCGGCGGCTCCGCTCCCCTTCCCTCCCGGCTCGCCTGGCAGCCCGCCTGTCCCCACGCTGCGGGCCGGGTTTTTCCTCTCCGGGGAGCCCTCTCCTTTCGCAGAGGGGAAATACGGGAGCGGTGCGGGGGACCGGAATGAGATTTCCAGTCAGCAAATGGGACCGGTGTGCGAGCGGGGGGCCGGGCTCCGGGCATGCGGCGAGGCGGAGGAACCAGCTCCCCTCGCCTGCCCCCGGCCGCCCGGGCCCGGCCCTTCGTGCCCGGGTTTACCTCCCTGCCCGCGGGGTCCCTGCGGGCTCCGGGGAGAGGAGGGTCCGCCGTTTGTCCCCAGAGAAAGTTCCCCCTCACGGGGGGCGGTTGGAGCCTGGGGGGTGCCGGGCCGGCGGCCGCGGGTGGGGCGGGAGCCCCTCTGCCGCCCTGGCTGGGGGCGATGCGGGACGGGATGGCTGCAGAGCAGCCGTAGCGGTCGTGAGAGGGTGCACGGCTGTTTCTCTGCCTGAAGGTTTGGGTGGTCCGCCTCCCCCCCCCCCCCCCCCCCCCCCAATAAGGGCTTAGTTGGACAAAACGAGACGTGCTCATCAAATTCCAGCGTGTGCGTTTCTGTGTCTGCATCAGCTCTGGCTCTGGAGTTGCTTGGCTTTGATAAACGCCGGGAGACTTGTTGCTCTGAAAACAAATTTTCTGTTTCCTTTAAATACGAGCTTTTGGGAAAATGATTTGCTGCTCTTCCTTTTTTTTTTTTTTTTTTCTTTCTTTCTTTTCCCCCTTTTTTTTAATGTCTTTGGTAATTTTACTTTAAAGGTACCAAAGAGGGAGATTCAAGTTAGGCCAGTTGTCATACAACCGTCAACTCCTGTTAAACACACTCGGTAGGCCTCAGCTAGCCTCACTTATTACCACAGTGGTAATACAGTTTGATCTTTAATTTAAGTAGAAAGGACTGTCTGATGGCTGTTGAGTGTTTTTTGTTGTTTTTTGGTTTTGTTTTTGTTTGTTCTTTTTAATAACTTTAAAATGCACAGTAAAATACATAGCCTAATCCTTTGAACTTTTCATATGTGTAATTTCTCTCAAAATCAGTGAGGAAGTATGTGTTTAATTCAGAGACAATTGATGAACTTCATTGTCAGAATTATAGTTCAGGGTAAAAACATGCAAGTTCTGTAGATAAACTTGATGAAATCATTCAGTCACATCAGCTGGATTAGCTTACTAATTGGACAAATTTTTTTCTGAGTCAGGATGTAAACTGATAGTTATGGTTTGCATAGGACCAGGGGAGAACTTCCCACGTGCATGTAACACACCCTCTGCACAGTTTCTGGTACTTTCCCCTGAAGTCTCTGGTGCCAGATGCTGGGAGTCCATGCTAAATTAGACCGACTGCAACTCAAAATTGTTCTGACGATTCTGTATCTCTAGTTCCCATGAGGTGCTTATAGCTGCTCTGTAGGATTTTCTCTATATTTTACTACCCGTTTTGACATGTCTGATGTAAAACTCATCATAAATACATCTTCAGCATATACCAATATTAGTTGGTGATGACAAAACCATTTGTTAACAGACCAAACAAGCCTATGTGAGGAGTTCTAGTAACATCTTCGCTCTCCTCCATCCCATCCCCAACTCGGCTAATTTTATATAGGATGCAGAGATTCTTGTTATCTCTATATTAGGTTTAATTCTTTTGAAATATCTGCTGCTGTTGTAAGGTAAAAGGGGAATTACCAGAAATATTTATTAGCTTGTTAAAATAGGCTGCTGGATAACTGACTACATCCTTGTAAAGCTGTCCTGCCTAGAAAATAAAATACTGAACTGGGAATCCCAGTCATCTTACTTCTGAGTGACCTTGGGTGTGTTGTCCTTCCTCACTGTCCTGATCAGGAAAGTAGGTAAGCACAGTTATTCCCCATATGAAAGGTGCTTTGAAGGTTTTGGGGCGACATGTGTTACAGAAGAGAGAAGGAAATTAATGGCAGCCTGTTTTCAAGACGTGTAAAAAATGTCATGCACTGAGAGAAGAGTCCCTGTGTTCAGCCTGCAGCAAGGACCTTCAGCCCCCCGTGGTGCCTTCGGTGGGGCCCAGCATGGGCTGCCCCGAGGTTCCAGCTCTGCCCATCATCTGGTGCGTGCGATGGAGGAGACTCACTGCAGTGCTCCACTGGTGTCCTGTGGGCACGGTCAGGAAGGGAGGTGAGGTGTCTCTGACAACCTGCCTGTCTCTTCAAATAAGCACGTGATAGGCAAAGGGGTCTTAAAAGCCAGGAAATTTTCTCTGAACTTCCAGCAAGTTTCAGCTGACTGTACTGGACTCGTTAGCATTTGCAAAACTTTTCCAAAGTTTGCTCTTTGATGGTTTTCTTTCCATTGTGGTATTACATGCATAAATAACTGTTAGATAAGCTAGTGAGTGGACCTAGGATGTTATTCCACCTCACAGCACAGCCTGCATTATAGCTGGCACAGTCCTATTCCCTCCCTCCAAGGGCGAAGGTGTCGACCCCTTCCATTAAGCTGGCCCTGGTTCTTTGGTGAGCCACTTCGGGGGGTTTCAGGGTTTTCTTTTAATGAATGAAAAGCAGTTGCATTAAATTTTCTGCTAGTTTAGCTCCCCAAAGCTGTGCACTGCAGGATCAGAAAATACCAGGGCTTCAGGAGCATGCTGCCGAAGAGCAAGCTTGCCCGTTGTGGCCCAGTTTGGCATAGCCGTAAAGTCAGCCCGTCCTTACTGAGTGCAGCAGTGTTAGCTACAGTATGCAGGCGCTTACTCTGGGCTGAGGGCAGGATGGGAGTGACAAGCTACCTGGCGTCTCTTTGAGGGGTAAGAGCATCTGTACGGACATGCACGCTACATTAATTCATTTGCTTGGATGCCTACAATGACTTGTTTATACAGCCAAAACTCCGATCAGAGCTAAAACCAAATTTGTAGGTGTTTATTTTCTCCAATGCTAAGAATAAACAATAGAAAAGTGTGAATTACTGCAGAAAGGTAACCAGTATGGAGCAATGTGTTTGGGTTATAAATAGTAACATACAACTTGTTAAGAAAAACTAATGCAGGCAGTATAGGACTGAGAATCTCAGTGTCATGAGCAGATTGATTAAACATTATTTTTCGTCACTGCATGTAGAGAACTTTTCAAGTAGATTGTGTCAAGACAGTGATTTTCCCAGTGGATTTATCATTTGTGTTTCTCCTTTCCTTGAGAAAGGGCATTATTCAGGTAATTTATTTTTTTCCTCCTTTCTGCATCAAAAAGGACACCTCAACAACATGCCCTGAAAATGCTTACGCTGAAGTAGTTTGTCTGAAATTCCTTTGAGCCAACACTCTTTTATCTCTGGGGGTTGTGCACCTTGGGAACTGGGTACAGCTGTTGAATAACTGTTGTGCTTGTGGGTCATGGGTGGAAAGGGGGCCAAGGCAGCCGAGTCCGGGGCTAGCAGGGAGGTTTTGAACTGGTAATAGAGATGGGGTAAAGATGGCTTTTAGCAGTGGAGGAGCTCTGAGGTGGTGTGTTGAACCCCAGCATTATTTTTTTTCTTTCACTCCAAGGTGTAATGAGAGGGAATGTTCTGCTGAGGGATTCTGTCTGCTGTTAACCTTTAATAATATCTTCATTTAGGCTAGTAAATCAGGTACTGTCACTGCCAACTACCTTCCTTCACTGTCTTGCTTTCTCTTTTTTAGAGAGTTAATAGTGTTGTGTGTGTTTATCATCTTAGACTGAATTACTGTATCTCACTGTATCTTCTGACCATGGAAATAACGTGGATGCCCAGCATCACATCTTAAGCATGTTGTTCTTCTTACTCTAAGGATGAATTTGCTATTGTGAAATCTGCCTTTCTACATACGCGTCACTTGTGTGTAAATTTTATGTAATATACATAAACATTTTGTGTTTAAATACACAATTTGCATTTCTTCTATGCCTTCTACAAGCTGCTGAATGATAAACAGAGGGACTGTAGTAACTGTTCTTGTAACTTACAATAGCCTTCTAATTGTAAATTGATCTCTTATTAATAATTTTGTGTTGCTTTCATGAAAACTTCCTCTCATACTATTTATATGCGTCTCAGACGAAACAGAGTAGCGTGAGGTTTTCTGTGGTGTGAGGGCATTTCTCCAGCCAAATTCAGAAATATCTATTTCTAGCCACATACTGGAAACATTCTCTTATTATAAAGTCAGTGGCCTGGCCTGCATTTTTTTTCTCGGAGAGGCGGAGGCCACAGATGGCTATCAGAATAGTGGTTCTGGCTTACTCAAGAACGGTTGTCCCTTCCTGCTTCGGCAGTCCCAAAGAGGCCCAGGTATATCAGGTGATCTGGTTACAGAGTCAAAAGTGAGGACCGTGACATGGTGAAGCTGCCACACGTGAGCAGTGGTTGGACACGTGTTTTAGGTGTTTGAAGGGAAACGATTTCTCTGAACTTGTACAGTAGGCAGCAGCATCTCTCTTGCAATGGTGGATACGCACCGACGGGGCTCTTTTCCATTTGAGGTGGGGTATGACTTGTTAAATTCCAGTGACAGGAAAGAAATGCTGCTCTGTTTTCTCAGTAGGTTTGTATGCTGATTTACTGCTTTCTGGGAGGCACATTTTCACTGATACTCAGACCTGGGCCCTTGACAGCTTTGCATACTCAAGATCACAGTAATTTGTGAAAAATTGTGGTCCCGAAGAGCGGAGTGGTGTTGTCGCATCCCCCACTTTGCTGTTTCCTTTCACCTTCAGTGTGTTGGGGCTGGGGAGCGGGGAGCAGTGGGACCTGGATGAAACTATTTTTTGTCCTCTCTTGTGTCAGACTGTAGGACATAAGTGCCATATTTCATTCTTGGTTCACTGTTCTTTGCTGTACCTAAAATAGGCTAGAACCTGCTGCTTGGATCCAACTGCAACACATATGGGTTTCTTTTGGTATAAGTGGCACTCTGCAGATACTGCCTTCTAGAAGATCTTTTGACAGATTTCCTTCACCAGGAAGCTTACATTTTTAATTGCCTATAAATCACCATAAATACCTGTGTCTGTGGTAAGTGCCTGGTTATTGTTGAGGCGCAAATGCTGAGCCCTCACAACTTTCCAAAAGCAAAACTTCAGACTCTTATAGACTCGTATTCTGACCTAGTGTTCAATATACTGAAAGAACAGTCCGGTTTGAATTTCTCAGGTCCGTTGTTCCTTTGCTACTCTCAAAAAAATCACTGGTATATCTCTGTAAATCTGAAAAGTTGCAAAATGCAGTCCCTTCCTCAAAGGAAGGGCTGTGTCCTGTGGGACCCGGCAGTCTCTGGGTGAGATCAATCTTTAGATGAAGGAGAAAGCCAACGTTGCTGATACCAAGGTGCTGCATGTAGGTGCTTCCCTTGGATTTGAATCTGAAAACGCATATTCAGCTCTTCTGAAAAACTGACTAGTCATTTATGCTGCTTAGGCTAGTTTGGGAATTTTGTACTGAGTTTTTCAGGCCAGAGGCTGTCTCTGTGGGCTTGTACCACATGCCTAGAAGAACAGGGTTCAGCATGCTAAAAAGAGGCAACTGTTTTATTTTAACATCAAATGTATTAACAATTGTATTCCTCAACATACTTGTATTTATGGATAAAATGTATGGTTAATCTGTATTGTATTAAATATATGTATCACTGATAACCTGATATTTTTCTTAAGCTAAATGCTGTACTTAAGCTCTTTTGTCTTCTGTTTTGCATACTTTCAAGGTGGTTTGATTAAGACCGACTTCTCATTAAGCAAAACCACATGATCTCAGATTAAGCCCAAAACAATTTTACATTCCAAAGGACATATTTAAATTCTATTTAAAAAATTGCTCAGAATATTTTAAAATACAATGTACGGCTTGGCAGTCTCCTAGATGTTTGCCTATTGCAATTCAGGGTTTAATGACATGCAAAAAGACAGCCAGTCTGTCCCCACAGTCTCTGTTCCAGCTGTCTTTTTTTTTTTTTTTTTGCTGTAGAATAGGTATTTTTGGAAATTCATCACAGTGGCTCTAAATGATGAGCACAGTGGATGGAGAGGGGTAATTTCATGGAAGTTGGACACGAGTTGGAGTTCTCAGTAACTGTACAGTGCGGTGGTTTTTGCATACCTGCTGATAGGTGTATTTACAGTGTCAAATGCCAGGCTGTATAAAGCAGCAGTACCCGAAGGGGAAGGGGAGTCTGAAGAAGAGTGTCAGCCTTAAGGCTGGAAATCGCTGACGGAGAGTTGGCAGAGCTAACTTTAAATGAGCTGCTACCTTGCAACGGCAGTTCAGAAACACAATCAATAAGTATGCCTTGAATTCTGTGTTGTGGTGCCTGCATAGCTTCCTGTAGTTGGGTAGCTTGTTTAAAGCTAGTTTGGTTAAGTCTGTGCTATACAGAGGTTTGCACTGTAGTTACATCCTAATCTTGGTTGGTTTAGCACCCTTTTCTCCTCTAGAATTTGCAGTTGGCTGTGCTTTTCTACTTCTTAATCACGTTCCATGGATATATGAACCAAAAGAATAAGAAGCTCTCTGTTATTACTGTAAAGATGACAATAAATATAGGAAAAAAAATTCCTTGCTAAATAGCTCAATAACTGTTTTAAAGGGTTTTGGTTTGTTCTTCTAATGGCTGATTAATAAAAAAAAAAAAAAAAGCCTAAGGTATTTGGTAGTGATCATTGTGTTCCTAGTGAAAATGCACTCTACTGTAAAAGAAATTCTGCTATGCTGCATGATTCTGTCAATATTTCAACCAGTAAATAGATGTTGGGCCAAGTCCTTAAGGTAAAAATCATTTACAGACCTAATGTGGCTTCCACAAGGTGGTCCAAGAGCAATCTTTCTAGATCGTCATGCTGATTGTGCCTTTGGTTACCTTTTGGTAAATGCACAGGTTCTGGTGAACACTGGGTTGAGCTTGTCTCTAAACACAGAGTCGGTGGGATTGGCTTAAGAATGGCTGGAAGCCAGAAATGTTGTTAAAGGTTTAAATATGTTGATGGCCTCTGTCTAAAAATCACAGTTGTATTTCTCTTGCTGATAGAATAGTTGTACCCAAGATTGCTCTAAACAAATTGAGAATTACCCCTCCAAGCCCTGCCTTTTTTTTTGTCATACATTTGACCTCTCTTCTTGTACAGACCTCTTCAGTGTTTCCAAGTCTGTCTTGATTGCTATATAAAAAACACATGCAATAAAAAGAAAAATGCTTTAGGTGAGAAGGGTGGGGATATTAATATCAGACATACTAATGGATAATGTAGTGTTTGAAACGAAATCCAGGAAGTCTTCCAAATTCATATTATTCCTGTGTACTTTCCCCCTGAAGCTAATAAATGTTTTCAAATAGAGCCATGTGAGGTCACGTGTTCCTTTTTAACCATATCAGAAAAAAATTTCTTTAATTTCTTTGTTGTAATAGTAGAAGTTACCCTGGATATTTTTTCCCTGGATTTTGTTTATTTAATCATTGAAATTTTTCTGTCCTAATCTGTATATGGCATAGGAACATGGAAGAATCATTAGAGGCAGGAATGATAATAGGAAGATTGAAGTAAATGTCTCAGCAGAAGGCTGAGAGGAGAAGGCTCAGCAGAGAAGGCTCAGCGAAAAGCAGAATTTTCTCCAGAAAATTCTCCAGAAAGTGGCCCAGATGGAGAGAAAGAGTGGCTTTCTTCCATGGCTTGTCAGGAAGTCTGCTGTATAGAAGGTGAGGGTGTTTGCAATATGCAGTGGTACGTTGGTAGTGCTTTGTCGCCAGAGCTATGATTCTTCAACCCATGAGATGACAGCTGCCATATTTTTATCTGGAATTGCCAAGGCAGAGCTCTGCGGGCATGTGCAATGTAGTGCTTGTGCAGTAAGTTGTTGAATATAAATAGTTTGTGTGTACCCAGTAAGTCCAGTGCTTACAGGAAGCATATGACTGATCCTACACGAAATACATGGGTTGTAGGTGGATGTGCAGCATATCCTTTGAGCGCCTTCCAAAAGTGTCAGACCAAGACAGAGATATTCATTGATTGTACACTGCATGTGTAATAGCCTGTGCTTACAAAAAACGCTTCGGACTTGCTGTGTGTACTTGTTGCAGTGGGTTGATGTGCATAGAGTGCACGTGTCTGGGATGTCCGGGTGTACAGCAGCTTGTTTGGAGCTGTGCTGTAGGAGTTCTGACAGAGCTGCTGTTCCTCTGGAAATAGGGGGCAAGTAAAATCTGGGAAACATGTCTGGGAAAACTCAAGACATATGGCAGCCTTATGCAGGATCCTCTTAGGCTGTTTACAGCTGCAGGAAATAAAATGCCAAAATGGAGCCTGTCAGATTATGATACTGCCAGAAGTGTGGTGTTTGCCTGGTGTTTTCTCATTATGGATTGGCAAAGAGGAAAGACTGTTGGCATCGGAGAAAGGAGTGACATTGGAGAATACACTCCAAAATTTCATGGGGAAATGAGAGAATGAACTACAACCAGTAATTACCGCAGCTGATGTATGTCTTCATTCCCCAAATGCTCCTTTATATCCCAAGAAGTGGACTCTAGATTTGCAGACTTGGTAGCCGCTCTAAGTCTTTAGTTCTGTAATCATTCTTCGACTTCAGAACAGAGGCCTGGTGTTTAAAAGGGGATTAAAACCATACTGGTGCTTCTAGTGTCCTTGAAATAGGGTTTTTAGCTTTTTTTTTTTTTTTTTTTTTTTTTTTTAAAATAGGCCTCAGTTAAAACCTGCTCCTCTTCTCCCAGCTCTCCAACAGACAATGGATAATAGTGCAGCACAAAGGTCTGTGTATGCAGCGGGTTATACAAGCATGACAGTAAAACCTTCTGCTGCTTGTTCAAAAAGGCATTCTCTCTGGTAATCTAAAGTCTTGGTTTCAAAGCCTCTTGTTGCCCAGACCTTTATGTAGCACCATGGCATGTCAACTGCCCAGTCCAGAGAATGTGGTGGCTTAGAGTATATGGCGTAGGAGAAGACAACAAACAACTGGTTTTGGTAATGAGGGCAATAGGACACAACAGGGTCTCTTTGAACATAGACATACTTGTGCACCACTTTCCTGTGGTCTTGTGGATACAATTTGATGACTACTGGTTGCAAGACTAACGAGAAAATGGGGAGAAGATGGCTCTACAGGAGCAGACAGTTAAGACTGCTCAATAGCAACTGTGAAGCAGGGGTAGAACGTTATACACCAGGCTTAGTTTATAGAGCTGTTGTCTTGGACTGGTTGACTGTTGTATACATTAGGTTGAATCAGTTGTTGGCTCTGGATGGTAGTTTTACAACGATGATTCAGCATTAGTATTGTCTTTTCTTATAAAGGAAAACAGTTTGCTTCCTGCCTCTTTCTTCAGAAATTCAGCTGTTATTGTAAATGATTGGAATTAGCTGTTTCCTAATAGTTGTTTTGAGTGCACATAGCCATTGAATTAGACTTTCTGCTACAAAACCAAGTAATTTCCTAATTAGCACCTTAAAGGATCACCTTTAATGCTGCCTTCTGCAGCTTTTCTACTTAAATTTCTCATTTTTTCATGTCTTTCCTTCATCTTAGTCTTTCTTTACTCTTCTCCAGCTGCCAGCCATTTCCATCTGCCCCTTTGCTGATTCATTGTTTGTCGCATGAGCTGCTCTATTTGTGCTTGGGAAGAAGAGAAAAAGACAAACTCCTCCTTCACAGTCACTCGTTTCTTGATTTCCATTTCAACTTTCTCTGTTTTTTTTTTCATTTCCTATTTCCATTCAGTAGCCCTCACTTTTTTCCCTTTAATCTATTCCATTTTTTCCCCTGTGATTGTGCTGATTGGCCTCTGTTGCTTTCCTGTGCTGGGGAAGGAGGCAGAAAGGACGCAATTAGCAGGAGGAGATGGCTTCTTGTAGGAGCCAAGGGAGGACCATCCTGCCCACTGCAATGCTGTAATAGCTGGTATGGAGATAGACTCTTGTGTTTCAGCCAACCTGGAGCAACCATGGCGTTTAGTTACTCATTAAAACGATAAAGGGACAATATTTAGTAGATAGGATTAGATCAGTGTGTTTCACTGTGATGGGTGCGTCTGTTTGGCTATGCTTTCTGTCTATTCGGGCTCATAAGCTGTTGAATGTGATATTTTCTATTGTTAAGACTAGCAGTTACAGTACTATTTACTGCATGTTGCTACAAGGGTTAATAAAATCATTCTTCTAGTTTTCTTTTAAAATACAATTGCTTCTCTGTTTTGTGGGGATGGCATGTCTGTCCAGGGTAATGCTACTTAAAACATACGTATATATATATATACATGTTTTGTTTGCAATTCTAGGAATGCTTTAAGGGAAGCTGGGCCACTCACAAGTTATTACACAAGAAAGCAAGTAAGTACATTTTTTTTAATCCATTTTAATATTGTTTTGAATTTGTTTTGTCCTGTGCAGCTGGCTCTAGGTGGCCCTGCTTGAGCAGGGGGTTGGACCAGATGACCTCCAGAGGTCCCTTCCAACCTCAACTGTTCTGTGATTCTGTGTCTGAGAATGGCATGGATTTTTGCAAGATATCTGGCACTGGATTGCGCTTATCTGAAATTTTGTCCAGTTCCTGGTAATCTAAAGATCTATGTAAAATTTCAGAGACAGTGGTACAGAAATCTCTGTTTCTGTTCCCTTTTCTATTTGTATGAAGTATTCCTTGAGCTACGTTGCTGGGTATATGAACAGAGAAAGAGGGATGCTGAAATAAAGGGCAAGGAGAATAATAAACCATTATTATAAGGCATTGCCAGGCTTGTTCCATCATAGCATTTTGATGTCTAATGTAGTAAAAGGCAGTAAAGTGGGGAAGGTTCTTGTGAAGACTTTGTGATTAGACACTTGCTGCAATGCAAGCGAGCCAGTCAGAGTGCAGCTGTTCTGCACATTTGGGGTGTACCCCTTTGGAAAAAAAAAGAAAAGAAAATGCTTTTGTGCACTGATGCAGCCATTGGTAGGAGGAGGTATCATAGCTAGGATTTTGCTGAGTTTAGTTGAAGGTAATAAGAGTATTTGTATGCCTTAGTTACAGCTGGTAGCTCCGGCACAAAAATACTGGTAGACTGGTAGATTCTCCCTTACCTAATTAGTAAAAATAATCCATGAGTTTAAAACCAAACAAACAAAAAGAGAGAGCAGACACAAGTTCTGCCCCCCTTGCCTCCTCCTCCCTTCCATCCCTCTGTCCATCTTCATCAAGCCCTGCTTAAAAGGGAGGTGGGATTAAAAAGTAAGTGGCATGGCAGAAATTCAAATTCTCAAGTAATTTACCTACTCCTTTCCTAAAGCCCAATAAAGCTCCTTTTTCCATGATAAATGTTGCATGGTTAATAGGTTGGAGTAGCACAGACAATTACAAATGTTTTCCTTCTGTCTGCCTTCCCAATGTAGGGGTCTCATAGTTCACACTTGCATTCTGTATCCTACTACTTCGTACCTGCATGGATGTGAAACTGTCTTTGTTAGTAGTTCTAGTAATCTTCTGGTGCAGTCTTCTAATGCTGTTGTTTATCTGACAGCAAATTTTTTTATGATTCCACTAAATCCGTGATCTTGTTGGCTTCCTGGATAACTGCTGAGCCCAAGCTGAGCTGGCTTAGTTCTGATAGCCCTCAAGACCTCGATGCAACAAACTACGGAAGCATCTCAAGGGAATCCAAAATATCGCTTCATTAAAACTTTGGATTTTTAAATTATTATTTCTCAGTGGTTCATCTAAACTGAATGTTATGTGAGCAGATGGCTCAGATGTCAGCCATGGAGACTCTGAGGAACTCACGTTAGGGCTTGCTATGGCAGACATTTTGCCATCTCTTCATTCTTGTGAGATATAAAAAGAGAAAACAAACTTAAGTTATCAGGTTATGAGTTAAAGATTAATGCTGCCGTGCTCTTTCTTAACCCTTGCCTCTTCTTCCCGAGTAAATATTTTTCCTTTTGGTAATGCTCATGATCTACTTGCTTCAATCCTTTATGTAAACACCTGCAATCTGCCCTGTTAGAACTGTGTTATTTGTGAATGAAGACAGTCACTGGACTGTCAGACACATCAGACATGAATTTCACAAGGTTGATAGAGCTGGGAACCTTCAGCAGATTGGGACCATCTTGTCAGGTGCACGCACTGCCTGTCCTGAAATGCAGAAGTGGCAGCACCCGCACTCCCTCCATCAGATCTGGAGGGGTAGCAGGCTCCATTTATTGAAACTAACAGTTGGATACTCTCCTTCACACCCCAGGTCATTTCTGTCACAGAATGCTAAGAGAAATTGCAGAAAAGGAACATTCATCTACAGTACAAGAGTGTTAATTGCAGGGATAATGAGTGTTTCTGTAGAAATATGCTTTTTCCCAAGAATGAAAACAAGCACAGAACTATGTTTTAGCACTACAAATGGAGAGCAACTTAATTATTACACTTTGTTTGTGCATTCGGTACTGCTGTCCTGATATTCCCCTGTTTGCTGTTGAATAAAGATAGCGTTGGCAGGATGCGAATTTTGAATGTGAAAAACTTAAAGGCAAAACACAATGATAACTGCTACTTATGCTTTCATATATCAGTATCTAAAATGCCAGGAAGAGTCAAATCCAGACTTACGTGCTTCTAAGTCACTTTCTGGACCCCACAGTTCTTGTTCTTAGTAGGACTGATTTTGCCGCTGCAATTTTTTTTCTTTTTTTTTTTTTTTTTTTGTCTTTTCAGAAGATGAAAAGGCTAAGCGTGAAGTTTCCTCTTGGACCTTGGAAGGTGACGTTAACACAAATCCCTGGTCTGGTTATCGATATACTGGTAAACTCAGGCCTCACTATCCACTGGTAAGCAATGGGTGCCACTCCGTACTTCAGCACTGCTATGTTCTGTAGCAACTAATGGACCAGTCCTGACCTGGTTACCTCCCACATTTTAGCAGAGAAAGGAAAGCTTCTTAAACAATCTGAATCTGATTGCAAGGACATGTATGACTATGTCCTTATTGTGGTTCATTTTGATTTAACTTGATCTTTCTCTTGGTATATTTAAAATGAAGGAAGTGCCTGTGAGGTAACATGCATCCGTAACGGGCTTAAGTGCATACCTTTTGGCTGTACATTTTGACATTTATTCTGCAAAAAGCTGCTGCTAGTTCAGGTGAAGTCTTCTCGTAGCTGTTTACTGTTCTCACCAATAATGGAGCGGTCTGTTTGAGAAAAAACTCAGGTGAATTAATTTAGAATTTAAATAAATGGGTTTATATTATTTTACGTAAATGGTTTGAAATAACCTGGTGAGTAAGCTGGTGAACAGCTCTGCTGAAGGAACAGAGGTTATAGTGATCTCCGGAATGGTGAAGAATAACTGAGGTCAGTAACATCTTCAGCTGTGAAAGGTGGGTTTAGAAGATGACCTCAGTATAGCTGTATTTTTAAATTGGTACATGTTTGTACATGGACTAAGCCAAAGTTTTTAGAGGAATAATGTCATTTTATTTACATGTGTCTTTTCTACTTGGCCTGTGCTAGAAATGCTGCCCCTGTGGCATCCTCTCTATAGTCTTCTCCATCTGTTACAGGCTCATCAGAGAACAGATTAACAGAGCCTGAGCCCATGTGTGTTTGTTAGTGTCGTTGGAGAACGGGTGTTTTGGATATGTCGCTGGCCAAGTAATTTAGTAGTGTTATCGCTGAACATTTGCTTTTTTGTCTTCTGACTCCTGTAGGATTGATGCAAATGAAACTATAATAATAAGTGCTAATGACTAGGGTAATGATTAGAAATAACAATCTTGCTAATAGACACTAATAACCAGAGAGAGGAAGGATGCATTTGGAACCGGTGTGTTTGCAGTCTGGAAAGTAGCAGAATAAACACTACGGTGTAACAGGGATAATATGTCATAAAATCAATTTCATTTACTTGACACATAAAAGTTTGAGTTTTACAAAGCTGTGAAGTTGGCTATTAAGAGATTGTATAATATGAAAGCAATAGTAACAGGAGAATCTTTGAGAAATTAAAATTGGAACTGTTTTGGAGTGTTCGCGTACTTCGCAACTTTTTCTAAGTGGAATTAGCCATATTTCACTGTATTTAATTTTGCTGCATGAGTCTCTGTTTTTGTAACTATAAGAAGTATTCTTGCAACCTAACGAGCTTTCACTATGATTTATTTAGACGCCAACGAGACCTGTGCCAAGTTATATTCAGCGACCGGATTATGCTGATCACCCGCTAGGTAACTTGAAACAAATCACAGTTATGGAGTGTTATGTTTGCTTTCTATTTTTCTTCTAATTGAAAAAGCCTTTAAAGCATGAAGGAGATACTGGAGAAGGGAACCTCTTCTTTTACCTCCTCTTCTCACTCCACCTCTTCTTCCCCCACATGGTTTGTTTTGGTATTTTCCCCTTTTTATATCGGTATTGGTCCTTTGCGTTTCCCAAAAAAGGTGCTATAAAGTCTGTTAGAATTATTTCTAAATCTTCAGCCATTCTTTAGTTATTCTTTACAGAATGTAAATATTTAAATAACACAAAATACTGTCTTTTAGGGGGTTGTTCAACTATAAAACTGAGCTTGCACAGAATTTGGTAGGAAGAATTTATATGTTTTCATCAGCTGATTATTGCAATAATACAACTAGAGATATTCACAAGCTTATATAACCCTTTATGGCTCTTCTAGAGTATTATTTATTACTATTTATTACTGCCAAAGCAGCTAAAAAAAAAAAATAAAAAAGACTTTTCTATTAATAAAATAATTTCCCTGTAAATCTGATTTTGTAAGGTTGTGTTTTGACTAGCTGGACATGGTGGTTTTATGCAGTAAGTGAACAGGCATCCCGAGCACACATGGGCATTACGATATTGTGGAAGGCTTATGAATTCAAATTAATCTGGGTAATGATGATAACGCTATGACTTGGTGGGTTCGTTACTTTAGTCTGTGGTGAGAAAATACATACTTTTATTGCCATTGTAAGCTAAGTAAGTTCCTTGATTGGACACATGTAGCAATCGCTCCTCTATATAATGTGGGTTTTTTTCTTTCTTTTTTTTTTTTTCCTCCTCCCCTTTTTATCTTTCAGGAATGTCTGAATCAGAACAGGCTTTAAAAGGAACCTCTCAAATAAAAATACTCTCGTCTGAGGATATAGAAGGGATGCGAGTAGTGTGTAGGGTAAGGGGGTTTTGGTTTTTTGTTACAAACTGCCTTTATTCTTTAAGAATCTATAGTGATTTTACCAGTTTGTGACAGCACATTTGGGAGTACAAACTTTCAAACCACTTTTGAGCACTGAAAAATAGTTTGGGAAATTTGGTATTTTCTTGCTTTTTCTCTCCTTGTGACTCCCAATTCACAAAACTATTTTGCAAGCAGAAAGATGACTTTATCTGTTTTCTGGCTTTGTTGTTACTAGTGAGATAATCCGTGACTGAAATGTTGTTACTGTAAGAATGTATTTTATAGTGCATAAATGAGAACAGAACTTTTTCCTCTCCTAAAGTTAGTACTCAGTAAAAACTAAAAAGCAAAAGCAAAACAGAGCCCCATCCCTACCAATTTTTGAAAAAGAGCTATTCAATTGTAATCACTTCCTTGTGCATAAAGTCAAACTTTGAAATGTATTTAGGTAGTCTGATTTACGTTTATGGTATTCAAGGGAATTGTGGTCCAAGTCTTAATTGGTGTATTTTGAAGTGTCACAGAGGTGGCTTAGTAATATAACTTGTAGACATCTCAAAATCTTTCTAGAGCCCAAGTCTACCCAGCTTTCTTAGCAGTCTCAATGTAACTGTAGAAGATGGGTTGCTAATCTTCTAGGGAGTAGTCCTGGTCTTATTTTAAATCAGTACTTTTGTTTCATTTGCAGCTTGCTAGAGAAGTATTGGATGTTGCTGCCATGATGGTGAAAGCAGGTGTAACTACTGAAGAAATTGATCACGCTGTCCATTTAGTAAGGTTATTTTATTGTTCTTCCGACATTTAAAGGTGCTTTCTTCTATCCCTTTATTTTTGAATGATAGTTGTGTGGTTTTCTTTGTTGTTGCATGAATTCCTTTTCTTTATTTTGAACTGTTTCCCAGTTTGAAGCTAGTGGGTAGTGCAGATGTTAGAAATACATTACAGTGCAATGGTAGATTCAAAATGAGGTAGGAACTCTGGGGCATCTCTCAGTATCAGCTCCTTCCATGATTTCCAGCTTCAGATTCCCTCTAAGTTTCTTTACCTGTCTTCTCGGTCAACGTCATATAATTTTCTTTCTTCTAAACCCTTTTTGCTCCACAGATACCATTATATAAAGAACATCGTATGTAGGCCATGGACTTTTTGTGCTCTGTGGTGTTGGTTAAGACAAACAGAGGAGAAAGTTTAATTATTTATCATTGGGAATCAGAACTGAGGAGCCTGAGAGAGAATTGAAGCAAGATGTTGGATGCAGTCAGGCAGACTAAAGCCACAATCCAGTGAAGTACTTGAAATAAATGTTCAAGTATTTTCCTGGCCTAACTATTCATAGGTACTTGAATGGTGTAATTTTTGGTTTTCTTTGTTTTCTTCTCTATAAGGCATGTAAAGTGATCATTGAGGATACTTGTGTACACCGTGGGGAAGGCAATGATTTTGGTATAGTTAAGCTTGTTAGAGAGCTTTCTGGTTGCTGTTGTTTTTATTTGCATTGGCAGCTGATGAGCCAAGATTGTAAGGAACTTATTCTGGTTTGATTAGGCCAGAGGTTTCTGTTGAACTGCATTAAACACTAAATTATTTGCTTATGCATAATGTCTAATGTGAGAGACTAGTAGTTAAAATGGTGTTATCCCTCCTCAGCAGTTTTTGGAAACTTTTGCATGGCAGATTGTTGATGCCAACTGATATCCCTAAGTGGTACTTTGCAGTTTTAAAACAGTATTATTTTTTTAAAATAAAGAAAGTTAACACTGTATTATTTTTCCAGAGTTGCTCGGTATGTCACATAGTGCATATATGTATGTATATGTAAGTACATGTGAAATATATGTGTCAGTTTTGCAAAAATAAAAAAAAAGTTATTAAAGTGAGTGCAAAGGAAGCAGCTTAAGGTTTTAAAGCTAGGGGTGAGAGAGTGGTGCTAAATGTTATTTTGTCTAGCTTGTGTGTTTTGCAAAAACACTTAAAGCCTTAGACCAGGTGCTTAAAAACAGTCATTGAAAATGGCTGGTTTTTTAACTGACTAAATATTGCCATGCATTGTTTTAAACCTAAATATTTCAGCTTTGGTAGGTGAACATAAAGATGAGAAGAAAAAAATTAAAAAGTAGCTTTACTTTCTTTCTGGTAAGAAATGCAAAGCATAACAAAATACCATAATGCCAAAAAATGCTTCAAGAATCTTATTTTCAAGAGTCACTGCTTTTCAACCTATCATTCTTATTGTAAAGCTGTTGTGCATATGGTTTTTATTTGTACAAAACTTACTAATGTAAAGTGTAAATTGTATTTTCTACATTAGGCTTGTATTGCGAGGAACTGCTATCCTTCCCCTCTGAATTATTATAATTTCCCTAAGTCGTGTTGTACATCAGTGAATGAAGTGATCTGTCATGGAATTCCTGACAGGAGGCCATTGCAGGAGGGAGATATTGTTAATGGTAAGTGCTATGAAAATTAACCTTCAACGTTTCTACCCTCTATCCAGTTAAACCATGCAGTAAGGTGAGGTTTCACTAGCAGGCAACGTGATTGGAATAGCTTCTTAAGAGAGGCTTTTGTTCTCGTTTACCAATTAACCTCTGCTCTTTACATATTTAAATTAATGAGTTTATTTAATAAAATAATTTCAAAAGTTTGGTCCGCTTTAAGAGCTTTACAATTCTTCTACCCTGGTCTGTGCATTAGTATGGTGCCTGAGTATTCCACTTGTGGGCTAGGTTCCAGTTGTTCCAGACTGTATAAATAGTGAATAAAATGTTTATTGAGTTATTCAACTGGATTAATTCTGTGTGAATTCTTAATCAGATGGCTCTAGATCCTTAACATTTTGCTACAGACCTGATGATTATAACAACTGTAGAGGATCCTAATGGTGAGGCATTGTATACGTGCATATTAAAAAGCATAGCCTTTTTTTTTTTTTTGAGCATCGCACAGCCTAACAGTACCAACTGCTTTTTGGTCATGGTACTTGAGGTACTTACACCTTCTTGGGTGGTGAGCGATACTTTTATAAATTACTTGACTATTTTTTGTTTTCTCATTAATTTCTTCTTGGTTTGGCAGTAAAAATTAATTACATTTGTTTTGTACAAACATTTGCACCTTTGTTTATTGCATTGGTTTGCTTTTCTCTTATGCGTAAATAAACACCCAGCGTATCCTAAGGTTTGACCTACCTCTAGAAGCAGTTTGGAATCCTTTTAGATTGTCAGATATTTGATATATATTAACATGCAATAATAGCTACTAAGTCTACGGCTCAGTGCTGTGGGTACCAGTCTTTTCAGAACAAGCATCACGATTGCTTCCCTTTCTAGGTCAGGTTTGGTCTGGCTGATAGCTCTGAGCTGTAGCATACGTGTAACCATTTGGCCAAAGCTCCTTTATCTTTGTTTAATTTCAAAGACGGTGCCTTTGCGCAGCTCTCTGTTGTTGCCAGCTTTTCTGGCATTGCTGGACTCCAAACTAAGGAGCCCAGTTAAGCTTACTAGGTTGGCTTCATCTACACAGTGCTTTACCTTTCCGCTATTTGCATGCGAACGCTGTACCTCACCACTAGAAAACACCTTTTATAAGAGGCTTTAGTCATACCTTTGTTCAAATCCCTGCCCTGACTGCACTTGCCCAAGCTTTGAGCCTTCTGCTTTGTTTTGATGAGGAAGAGCTAGTTTACTTTTTTGTAGCTGAGTAGGTCTTGTTACAAAATGGTCCATGTTTTGTGGGTTGAACATGCATTCCCTGTGGGCTTCCAAGTCTTGTAGGCTTCTTTTTGGTAAGGTAGTGGTTCAAAAGCCTCTTTAAAAGAAGGAACAAAAGAGGGTACAAAGGAAGAAAGAGAAAAAGCACTTTGGAGGGATTGTGCCCAGTGAACAAGAGGGAAGTGCCCATCTTTCTCTTTACTTAAAACTTTTTAGCCTGCTGGAAGCAAAAGGGGAACATGTCAGAGTCCAAAACAAGTTTTTAGAATCACAGGAAAACGTCATTCGGAAGGTACTGGCAGGTGATGCCTAGTCCAATCTTCTGCTCTGAGCAGGGCCTCATAACATTTTGTTATCGTACTGCTCCCTGGGAGCAGATTCTTAAACAGAGCTGATCTCTCTGCAAAGTGAGATGTTCTGGCCAAATCTGGCAGCATCAAGAGAAAGTCTTGTAACCATGTGGCCTACAGAGATAGCCTCTTTGCAGCAAGTAGTCTGGACACTGTGCGAAGGAGCTCTGAATACAGTTCACAAGAAACTTATCCAGATAAGTTAGCAGGGTGCTGACTTCTATACAGCCCTGTTGTTACGTTACTGGGTGTGTACACTAGTCAAAATGTTCCAGTACTTCCACGCAATCATGCAGTGAGTATAGTGTAACCCTGAACATGCATGCATCCACAACAGGCAGTACTGTTCTCATGCGGTGTTAATTTCTTTTAAATATTTGCCAGCAGTACAGATTTACTGTTGACACCAATGTGTTTTTCCCCACGTTTTCCTATAAAGGTTGTACTGGTCTCTCTAAGCGGCTCATATGCCATATTCCTAAACTATTATTGCTCAGTACAGTTTCCTTCATGGCTATTTACCTGTGAGGGGGTCTGCGTGTGGATTTCTTCATTAATAGCAGTTCAATAACTATTTTAGTGGTTTTGGTACTCTAGCAGCTATTAGACCTATCGGGCTACTGACAAAGCCTGTTAAACACGAAAGTACCCATTCTACCACAGGAAGTCAACTTGATATGCAAATATAATTTATTTTGCATGTGTTTACTATATATAATGACTATATGATGGCAGGTTTTAATTTTTCCACTCGTCTGCTATGAGAGACAGGATACTAGAATAGATGACAGCTATGTCTAAACTGGTAGGCCTGTTCCTATGTTTTATAAAAGGACTATTTGCAACAAGCATCTTGTATGGATTTTCTTAATCCAAAAAAGCTTTTTTTTTTTTTTTTTTTGGAATGAGTTAAACTAAAAAAGTTGTTTGTTTGTTTGTTTGTTTGTTTCCCCTCTGCATATGCTGCTATTTTTCAAGAATGAGTTATATCACTTTTGGTTTACAACCAACTTCATACACAAAGCAAACAAGTTAGAGTTTTGCTGCAATATAATTCTAAACTTACTATATGTTCTTCTAGACCTCGGTTGTTTAAGCATGCCCTTTTCATTCTTGCTGTTTGCCTGATACTAAATGTTTAAATACTTTAATTTGAAAGAAAAAAGAAGAAGTTTTACGTTGTTTGGTGTATTTTTCTTAGTCAGGAATATTGGAAAGCTGCTGTGTATTTAACGTTCAAGAAATTTTACCTTTTTGGCTGGAATCAATGGGTTTTGGCATTACAGTTTTTGCAAAGGTGTGACTTACTATTCTAAACATGCATAGCAATTACCTAAGTTAAAATACAGGTTAAAACATGACTACATACCTTTTTAAATTTAATTTCCCCCTGTTAGTACTGGAGTTAATTCTAAGAAAATATTTTAACCAGGTAAATCACCATGGAGCAAAGAGCTTCTCTTTCCTGTTTTTATATTTACGTAGAAAACCAATCATAAGCTTGCTGTGTCTGTGTTGCATTAGAGTGTGTTTTTTTCTCTTCCTTTTTTTTCTTTTTTTTTAAACGAAATCAAACCATTGACCAGTGAAACACTATTTTATTAATTAATTCTATAGAATCTACAGGATAAGCATGAGAGAGTTGATTCTGCTGGAAGAGTTTACATCTGGAATTCTTCCAAAGTAATCTTATAACTTCACAATTACAATACTACATTTTTACATCTGTGTGTTGTCCTTTCACAAATCAAGAGGCAAGAAGCGAGAAATGCAGTGCTAATATTACAATATGTCTGGTATTCTTTGCAGTGGATATTACTGTCTATCGTAATGGCTACCATGGAGATCTGAACGAGACATTTTATGTTGGAGAAGTTGATGAGGGTGCAAGGAGGCTTGTCCAAACAACTTATGAGTGCCTAATGCAAGCAATCGATGCAGGTAAACCCTTTGGCTAGGGCCTGAAGCATTATGGTTTTGGTTCTCAAACATGAGTGCTCATATTTGCTATTGGCCGGGAGTGACTTCTGTTGTAGAACACAGAAGCGTTAGTGTGTGTCACCGGCAGATGATGTATATTGTATAATACAGTGATTCTTCAAATGGCACAGTTCTGTGGGTGGTGGTTGCAACTTTTATTTGAAATGTGGGTTGACAAGGAAAATGTAATTGATGCTGAGCTGATCCATATATGGTGATATTTACGTGGAAACAGCCTTTTCGGACTATTAGTTGGATGAATAAGTCATCCTGGATCTGAGGAGTTTAGAGAACGTGAAGAACAAAGTGTGTTCTGAAAAACCAAAGTATGGCTTCCTACTCTTATAACTTGTATGGTGTTGCACAACGAACTGATAAGGTAAAACACTGTTTGAACACTTAAACATATCTCTTTACCCCTGCCAAACCTGATGGTTATTTCATAAAGCTAATTATGAGCTCCTGATTTTCAACTGTGGGAGTATGACAGAGAAGACGGATCTGTAGCCTTCAGTACCCACAGAACTTTAATTATGTTGCTTAGATATAACTCAGGACAGCTTCATTGAGACATACGATGAGACAGAAAGGTAGCTAGAGAATGTCATGTTCAACTTCATTCACAAAGGAATATACTTAGTTCTCTTAGACAAACAGAAAACAAAACAAAAATCTCCCAAGTCCCTGGAAATATTTGTATCCTCTGTATCTTTTATACCCTGCAGCTTCTTAAAATCCCCAATAAAATTTACTCACTTCATGGCCTCTAAAGAACTGAAGTTTAAGGTGCTATATACGAAGGCTTTAAACTTGCATTTAACCAAAAGTAGATGGAAAAAAAAAATTACAATGAACTTACTTTGGTTAAGAATTTGGAGATAGCTAGCCAAGCTGAAAAGACAAAAATCCATGTGAATGATGACTTGCATATCCATTGTGAGACCAAGAAGCTACTGCAGAGTTGAGCTGTGAAGAATATAGATTACCTGTTTATGTGGGATTACTATTCTGAAATGAGCACTTTGTTTTTCGGAGGTAAATCAGAATAATGTTTATCTTTGCTCCTGTAGTTTATATCAAATGTTATATGTGTTGTCTCTTATCTTTCATATCCTGACTATGACAGAAATTCACCTTTGTGTTCATTATAATGAGATTTAAATTCTCAGTGTAATTTTTCTTTACCAGATTTTTAGATGCTGTAACAGCTTTTAATAGATTTCAGACATTCCCTGCTAGTAGGAATTCTGTCAGCGCGTCAGCTGTTCCAAAGGATCGCCTCTCCCCTGTTTAAATCATCTTAATTTCTTGGACCAGCAGAGGTCTAACTAGGAGAGTTGTATGAGAGAGAGAAGCAGAGGGCTCCTTGCTGCCTTGAGATGAGTTGCTTGGTATTGTCAGGCCCGAAGGAGATGGTACTACTTCACAACTATTTAGCACAAAACCAGCAGATTAACTTTTCCTCTCTTTCCCACCGTGTCTCTTTTTTGTATTTTGGGAAAAGTGTGCACATTCCAGTGATCTAAATTTCTTGTTATTTTCTGTAAATTCAGCTTACTGAATTAAGTTGTAGTTGTTTACATTAGCAGAGAATTGAACTAAATGGCTTGCTTCACATAAAGTTTTAGCTACGTATGTGAACTCTGCTTAAGATGGCTCTACATAACCACACAACATCTGGCTCCTGAAGGCAGAGCATGTATTTGGGGAGTTGTGAATGATCTTGAAACAGCATTTACATTCTTTTTTTCTTTTTAGTGGCTCAAGGTTGCCTTTGGTATGCATCTCCATTAGCTGATGGATGAGGCATTGTTGCTTTTATGGTATTATTATTCCCTTGTCCAAGGGCTCAAAGTGAATTTTTCACGCCATTTTCATCTGTTTCAAACCCTTTAACTTTTAAGGCTGCCTAAAAGGATTGTCAAAAAAGTTAGTGCTGCATATGAACATTTCTTATTTGCTGTAGCATTGCCACTAAAAATCTTGTGTAAGAGTAGAGATACCTGCTCCGTCTTCCCCCCCGCCCTTCTTGGTCCTTCACATATAATCATTTTTCCTCTTTGTTTATGTGCACTTCTCACGTAGTAGAGAGATAAATGTATATTAAAACATTGTTCATACATTCATCGAAAGAAGCACTGCAACTCTGCGTATGAGAAGTTATCAAGTACTTTGAAAGTCTTTTGTTGTCTTTAATTTCAAACTTCAACATCCTTTTAATGTATGAGCACTTACATCCACAAAAGGAAGAAAGTAGTGTCCTTGTGAAGAAGGAATTTTCTTCTCTCTCTCTCATTTTCTCTTTTATATGAGACTGTTTCCTCCCTCTCTGATGTTATTGCACTCACTTTATATACTTGCTGGATTAAGTAATCATAGGAAGTTGCATACGAGAGCAGATGGCCATACAAGCCATGAGTGCTACCGAGATATTAGCCTGAATGGTGTTTGATGGTTAGTTATGTTGAAAGCAAGCTCTATAAATTTCCATCTGTATCTCTCTTAATTTTTCAGTAAAACCTGGTGTTCGGTACAGAGAACTGGGAAACATTATTCAGAAACACGCTCAAGCAAATGGATTTTCAGTGGTTCGGAGCTACTGTGGGCATGGAATCCATAAACTTTTCCATACGGCCCCTAATGTGCCACATTATGCCAGTGAGTATTCATTCCCTTTGGGTTGTTCTGTAGGCAAGAAGTGGTTTGCAATGAATGCACCCAATTCACTTCTTGCTTATATTCTAATAAAGTCGCCTGTTGCCCGACAGCCATCAAGTTAGCATTTTTGCTCTTGTGAAATAATTTTTTTTCCTAAACTCTGGACCATAGCATGCTTTATGAACCTAAATAAGGTGAATATATTATATACTGAGACAACCTGTGCTTACGCTAATGGTTAGTGTTAGCTCTCGTCTGTACTGGGTAAGTGCTCAATGTTTTTGCCTGAATTCCCAACTAATTCCTTAGACATCCTTGTCTGACATGAATGGGCAAATGCTTCTATCTTTAGAAGGTCTAAGCAAAAACTTACTGCCACTTCCAGATGTAAATAAAAGGCTCTTTGAATAGTATAGACAGGTGTTGTGCCTGAACCTGGATCCTGTTATGTTTCACTTTTGTTCATTTGAGTGTTGTGGTGTTCCTGGAAACTTCTGTAGTGTGTGGCAGAGGAGGAACGACCCTTCCCCCAGCAGGTTCTCAGCTTTATCTTTTAGAAACAATTTTTGCCAGCAGGACTAAGAAACAGCATCCACAGAGGCAAAGGAGAGAAGCTTAAGTGCCAGTGGACAACTAAGGATAGAATAAATATCATGAAGCAGTGATAGTTCACACCTACTTCAGCTGCAGAGCTCCCCTGATAGGACATTTGTTTCCTCAGACTTGACAGATGCCTCCATCTTCCCATCTCCTAATGAGCTGTAACACAGGTTATAGTTATAGATTATAATCTAGCAATCCCTGATTTTCCATGTTGTCATTTCTCCAAGTTTTTTTTTTTTTTTTTCAGAGAACAGAGAAAATCTATTAATCACAGGGTAGAAGGGTGTCGATTCCTGGTATTTACTTTTTGTCATGTAAAATGAAGAAAATCTGGATTCTTTGGAGATGAAGGACATTTTATACCGATTAAAATGCAATCTGAGAAAAAGGAAATTTCTATCTTTCCTGGCTGATGGGAACTTTGAACTTTTTTCTTTTTTTTTTTTTTTTTGCGTTGAGCCAGAATGTTCACAAAAACAAAGATGCTGGGTTTTTTTCTGGTATTTTAAAATACAGATTCACAGCAAAAGCAAAGTGGAAAGACCTGAGGGACTTAAAGCCTCTTGGAGGAAAAAAATTGAAAGCTGCTGCTTATTTCTGGCTTACAGTGAAAGGATTTTTAAAAGCAAAGAGCTCATTTTATAAGCCTTTAAATTATTTAGCAAAATCATGAAAACTACATGGAATAAGGGACAAAATCTGTTCAGATGCAAAAGACCAGAAACTTAAATGTAAGTGTTGAGAGCAAGAAATAGCAGCACGTGATGGAGATAGAGGCAAGACCTTTTAAGTAAAAGAAAAATGTTCTGGTGGCTGCCGTATCTGCTTCACGTCTGAGATTTTTAAAGCATCGAGGTGATTTAGACAATTTAATAAATTTACACAATTAGAGTAGACTGGGGGATGGGGAATCTGTATGTAAGAATTGATGCAAATTGTCTGCAGCAGCAAAGTAGCTTGGAGCTAACGGTTCCTGTGCAATAGTGGCATTTGTTCCAGCTCTCTCATGCTAGGCTGAGTCAGATCTAAGCTGCACTGCTGTTCAAGGTGAAACAGGGCAGAGGAAAAGGTCTGAAGCCTTTCTTCAGTCAAACTACACTCCTAGAGACGTGCTGTGCATCAGTTCGTGTGCCTCCACATAAACATTTTTGGTGTGTATAGCATCAAAAAGTTCCAGTGTTATTGTCCTGGATGCCTTGAAATTCTCTGCCTTTTTATGTCAGCTGAAGAAATACAGCATTATCACCCTGACACTACTATGACCCCATTACCCAGAGTAATGAGGGGGGCAATGTGTCTTTCATAAATGGAATCGTGGGATTACTTAACCGCTATCATATTTTGACAATTTATTGGAGCTAATGGTTCAGTGGAAACAAGTTAAGAGGTTTCAAGCCTTCCCTGAATAGCCTAAGTGCTTCTTATTTTTATTGATTTTTTTTTTTTATAATGATGTTTTTAATGATGTCTGCAGAAATTCCTGTATTACATTTCTTCAGTGTTTCTGTAGAACTGGAGTTGAACTCCAGTTGTTGGAGAGAAAGACAACAATTAATTTTAAGCTCCTTGAGTAAATATTGCAGTGTTGGAAGAGGGAGAGAAGGAGAGAACTAAGGGAAATCTTAATGTAGAATTAAAAATGGACAAGTCATGAATGGATCATCTCTGAAGGGCTCTTCTGACTTCATAGTATTCCTGCTGTATTCTTCTAGGACAAGGATTCATTCATTTACTAAGATGGGATCACTTTTTCTAACTTTAGCATTTATTTTATTGCAGAAAATAAGGCAGTTGGAGTCATGAAGCCAGGTCACGTATTTACAATTGAACCAATGATCTGTGAAGGTGAGCAATTTAGCGATAGAGTAAAATGGTTACTCTTGTTTACTATTAAGTAGTGATGGAATAGGATGCTGGTTCTATTCTGTATAGTAGATAGATTTTTTCACGTCTCTTTGGAGAACTGATATCTGTTACTTAAAAACAGTCAAAAAGTCATCATTTATGTTTTTAGGTGGTTGGCAAGATGAAACATGGCCTGATGGTTGGACTGCGGTAACAAGAGACGGAAAGCGATCTGCCCAGTTTGAACACACTCTTCTGGTCACCGATACAGGCTGTGAGATCTTGACCCGGCGGCTGGATAGTATTCGTCCCCATTTCATGTCCCAGTGATAGTCTAGACTGAGCAGGTGGATCTGAATGATACTCTTTTTTTTTTTTTTTTTTTTGGTCTCTGTACTATGCATTTTTTTAAGAGTACAGGATAGAGAGATTTCATCATTTACTTTGTTCTCAGTGATTGTAGATAAGAGGAATATCTTGAAGAACCTGACCCAATGTCTGGAAAAGCAGAGAAGAATTTAAAGAATTTCCTGCTTTCCTCCTACCTACAACACTCATGCTATATTTTTCTTATTTCTTCAATTATCTCTTTAGCACCTTTCTTCCAATTAGACCCACAATTGCTTCTGTTGCTGCCATGATATTAGCTAGAAAAGTGTGGGTAACCTTTCCCACTGGGACTTGATATTTTGGGATCCAGGTTTTTTTCACCACTTCAGTGTGCCCTGTCTCTCTTGGTATGTGAGTGGCACCTGAGATTTTAAGCATTTCTAGTTCCAAAGACTTGCTCCTGCTTCTGCAGATACTGTTCTAATGGGCTGGGCCTCGTTTGTTTGTCAGTTGAGAAGGGGGCAGAAGGGAGAAGGACATGCATGTTGCCAAGAATAGGCTACCCTTACCTTTAATTCTGTCCCCGTCTCCCTGCTGATGGCCTCTGTGGTGATTGTGACTGTAGGTGACACACTGTGTTAATGGCAGGACTTGTTTCTCTTGCTGGAGATTTGATAGTATGGGCTTCCTACAGGGAAAATTAATAAATTCTGTCTTATATGCAGCTCCTTGGAATAAGCGGCTTCTCGGTGAAGCAGTATTTGCAGGCAGTCTCCTGCTCCAAAAGCTTGGTGAAGCTGATGTATCAGACTTGCCTAGGTAAAGGAACGAAACAAGAACCAAAAAGATCCCACGATTGATGGGATCCCTGTGTGTGTTAACTGTGGGGCATTTTTTAAAGGTACATCCGCAGTAGCTGTGGGGGATTGGATTTGCAAGAGTTAGAGTGAAATGAGTGTATCTCAAAACAAGTCTGAGTGTGAGAAAATGAAACACCTTCAATGCTGTATTCATTTTCTTTTGGTAATTTTTAAACAGGTCATTTTTTTCCCCTCTCGGTTAAGTGAGTCTCATGCTTTTGGAAAGTCTTAGTGGGGCAGCTATGAAAACTAATCTTTCTTCCTCAGACTGGGTATAGAGTGGGCAATGCTAGTCTATATACCCCTTTATTTTCTGTTAATGGGTCATGATGAGCTGGAAACTGTCATGTTAAGGAGTGTGGATTGATTAAGCCTCTCTTCTCTCTACCCTTTCTTTTCCCATGCCCACTTCCTTTCCATCATCTTTTGGTGTCTCTGCTGAGGAAATTTATTTTTTCTTCTGATTTGTAATGAAAATTTTTTCAGACCCCATTGCAGACTTAGTCTTACACCACTGTAATACAAGAAATAGTTAAACCAATGCAGACGTTAAATCATACAATCATGGGCATAAAATACACCTTTTACAAGGTGTCTGGTGAATTTGTTGCCACATTAGACCCAAGCATATGAGGTACTGCATACCCTTGGCTCCCCTTGGCACTGCAGAATTTAGGTGGGGGAAAGGGGTTAGTGCTTCATAGAACTGGACTCGTGTACTACCAAATACCAAATTTGCCAGAAAATGTCTTCTCTGCCCTGAGTGCCTCAGACCTCTGTTGCTGTAAGAGTATCATTGCAATGTTTTCATTACCTTTATTATTATTATTTTTAATTATGCAGTAAAGTGACCTGAAATGATGCATATAGAGCGTGTGTGCGTGTGTATGCGTGTGTGTGCGTATAGATTTTAACAAAACAGACTGTAGTACTCGAGTGGAATTACCTGTGTTGAATGAGATGTGATGTATTGAGGAGATGACTGTCCTGGAGGTTTGCCCACCATATCATTCACTTGAATGGTTACAACGGTCTTGCCTTTTCTATATGTGTGTGTATGATGGGGGGGGGCTTCATTTTTGGTCTATAAAATAAAAGTTGCAGCTGCTTTTAACAGAAATAATTTTTTTTTTTGTGATCCAAAACCAGACATAGCATTCTCAGTTATATCCCAGTTTGCTTGCACTAGTGCAACCCTTACTGGTAGATGCATGCAACCAGTTAAAAATCACCCTTAAACGTGCACGCGTGCCACTTGAATACCTCTTTGATGTTGCACCAATACAACCAAATTTGACACTGCATGTTTTTAGTGTAGGTAATCTATGATGCTGTGCATTTCTGCCTATAAATTAAAATCACAGCATGAAAACTGTTTATACTGACTTGACACTACTATAGTATTTTTAAACAAGTGGAAAGCTTAGTCAGCATCTACACCAGTTCTTTCAACATGAGATAGCACATCAGCCTGGAGAACAAAACTTATTTAATAAAAATATTGTGAAAGGCAATCACCTATCTAGCTGTAACTTTGCTTGAACATGACATACTAGACTTGTGCTGACTGGACTTGGGAAATGATCTATTTTTGATTCTTATAGAAGTTTCTATCCACTTAAACAAAAAAAAAAAACAAACAAAAAAAACCCCAAACCAAATCTACTTTCTAATGAAATTTTTAGAAATTCTGTACTTTTGCTGAAAACACAATCCTGCAATTAGTTCTGAAACACTTTCCCTGAAAAGTATTATACTTTCCCTGAAAGTATTTTCCCTTTACTATCATATAAGAGAGTGTGGAAACTCTTCGTGCTGCTTCTGCAAATTGACATGAATATTTAGGAGAGAAGATTTGATAGCTAATGTTGAATAAAAGTAACAGCACAAGGAGAGGGGACAAGCTGCGTCTTTTACAGGACAGCCTGCAGAGTACATGCACATTTCACGTACACTCATTTAGTGGAAACTTTTTGTCCATTGAAGTCCTTAGAGTTGTCAAGATGGTACAGTTCAATACAGTACCTTGATCACCAAGAATGGGGTACAAGCTCTTGTGTTTATGATTCCCTTTGTTAGCTGAGCAACTTTAAAATGACTACTTCAAACATGCTCCATTCAATCAGTTGCTTCGCTGGACAAAGTAGTCTGAAAACTCTGCTACGTAAGGGTTAGGACATCAATTCTTCTAGGCGCTGGGAAGAAGCTGTAAGTCTTTGACTTGAGTGCTCTGGTATCTCTAAATGTCTTTGTTGTTGACTTACCCTGCTATTACAAGACTAGTTTTCCACAAACACTCTAAAATGCAGGTTCTCTAAAGTAATAATGTAATGCAGACAACACAATTGTACAGTCTTGATCTAGTCTGTGCAGCCTAGAGGAACAACTGGTACAGTATAAATATTTTAAATCTGTTAGATACAGTTGGGGGCTTGTTTTGCTAAGATGTTGAGCTAATATTTTATTGATATCAACTTGTAGTTATAGAGTACTCCCGCTGGAATGGCTTGACAGCAAGTTTTCTACTGAATTCTCTAATGTTCAGCCAGCGTTTCTGGAGCTGCAAGGTACTGAGGATCACTTCACTGCTCTGTCGGAGGGCTCGCTTTCCTGGTACAAATTCACTTTTTATTTCTTCTGGATGCTCAAAATTGAATTCTCATTACATTGATGGGAGTTAACTTTGTTGTTTACTTTGTCTGAGAGGAAGTTAGAAATGCAGCTACCTCAACTATTTTCAGAATGCTCTAGGGGTATCTTTCCAATGACAAATGGAGAAGATGTAATTGTCCCAGTTGTATAGCAGTGTCTTGGGTAAGGTAGTTGTTAGTGGTGAGAGGCAATTTCTTCTAATAAGATTACTGTTTGCATTCAGAGTTCTCTGTAACAGTTGTTTTGACCAGGCTACCTTAAAACATTAAACTTCTCTCTTAATCAGTGTCCTTGGTTCACTGAAAAGCACTGACTTTTTATGTATATAACTTTTCTTTAACTGGGTAGCCTTTCTGCCTCTGCTTTGCAGTCTGTTTTCTGCTGTTCCTCTGTTTTTCTGGACCTGTGGCACTGCTTACAGGTTTCAATTCAATTTATCCAGACAGACCACTTCAACTATAGTTAAGAAAAAAACATGTAACTCCAAAATTAACTTAACTCCTCCACCAAACAAACAAAAAAATCCCACAAAACCTTGAAGCCTTCATCACACAATGCTAATGTTCCCCTGCACCCCTCAAGAGCAGGCTGTTGCTCTAACAGTAACATTCCCTGCTTCAATGGCATGATCCTGTTTCTGACTAAATAGAGGTAACAGTCCCATGTTGTGTGTTTTTGCAGTGTTGGCTGCAAACCTGCTTCAGTTGCCAGTAAGTTTAAGGAAATGGCAAAACTGCTACTGACATTTTGGAGGACACCGCTGGGGCAAGTGACTAGGGTAGTCTATGCTACCATCTTTACAACAGGCCTGCCTACAGCTACTGTAATGAGCCAACTAGGAAATAAGGCAGAATATGGACTTCCCAAGTGAAGATGGGTACACCTGGACACTTAGGTCATACATCCAACCACACTCTGCTCTATGGTTGGCTTCAAGGTAGAGCTGGATGGTATGTATGTCCTTTGTCATCCTAGAATAGCCTCAGAAGCTTGACAGCTGTTGGGAGTTCTTGCTACTCTCTCAGTAGAGAGAGTACCAATGCTGCTGCTCAACCCAGCTGTGCTTAGGAAACTGCCTAGTGTAATGAATCCCACATCATTTGCTGGTGACTCTGAAGAATGCTCTTGCTGTCATGTATACACCTACTATAAAAATCACTAGAGGAAAACAGTAAGACACAGCAATCATAGTCACAGTCTTAATGCTCAGTAATTCCAACACTGTGTTTAGAAATAAGCTTTTATTGAGTTAGGCACTATTAAATTTGAAGAACAAGTACAGAAATAGAAGTTCTACAACCAGTGTTAATTATATAATGCTGTTCAGTGGTCACTGATTTTTTTGTTATTTAATATTCAGAATCCTCGCCCTAAAATACATCGTCTTCCCAGTCCCAGTGAGTTTTCATTTGCTTGATTCCACTCTCTATCAGAAATTCCATTAGAAAAGGACGGTTACCATGTTGCTGGCCCACTGGAAGGTCCACAGTTGGCTCTAAAGCTTTAGGACAGTTCGAATGCTTAAAATGGAAAAGAAAAAAAAAATCCCAGTAAGTCCATTTTCTCCCCTTCTCTCCCCTCCCTTTCATTGCTGAGACATACTTTAACTTAACTTCTATCTGAAGAAGATGATAGAGTTGAAGTTATGCTTATGCCTATTTTAATTAAAAATCCTGGGTAAAAATGGGTTAGTAAGGCTTGTTATCTTTCCTTTTTTTTAGTCTCTCCCCCAATAAGATATACTCAAAATGGAAGCTCTTTCAAACTACTTAAGTGTCAGTTTTCAGTAGCTAACCAAGAATATTGATCAGGAACATTAATATATACAGGCATTCCCTCTTTTGGCTGCTTGGAGAATTTTAAGTAACTTTCATTATTAGTTTCATGCTCATGTAGGAATAAAGCATTAAAATGATACAGAAGTTTGTAACTGGGAAAGGGGATCAACTGCTGGATGAAATTTGCATAGATGCAGTGTTTCCAATTGTAAAAAGTACAAATGCAGCTACTGTTAACTGACTTATCCAAAATAGGAATACATATGTGATAAAGCAGATAAAGTTACTACTTTCTCAAAAGTTACATACAATACATCAGTATGGATTGAAATCAAATACAAAGACCATGCTGGCTTTTTGAGATAATTCTGGTAACTATTTATCCATCTGCAGCTGAATCTAAATATGGATAAACAGAGTTGCCTGCATTAGTGAAAATATGCAGGAAAAGATTTTCTGTTTTACTAGAACATCTCTCCAATTTTTCCTCGTGTCTACCTGCTGATTCTTCCCTTCATTCAAAATATGTTCTTAAAAAGTATGTGACCTAGTCTGCTAAATAAGCTGGTTTCTACTCTTAGAGGCACTGGTAACTATCTCATTAAGGCTTTCTGAATTTCCAACCCATTACAGAACATCTCATTAAAACTCTCATTTAAAAGAAACCTGCTCTTGAAAAGACACAGCAGGACAAGCTTTAACATATCTCAGGCTAAAACTGTCTAATCCTTTCCCCTTTTCTGCATCAGATTTTAACCTGCAGATAAAAGTTCTGCCACACTATCCCTATACTGGTCCCCATTTTCCCTCAAGCACATCCATACCCGTATCCGTACAGGGCTTTACAAGGATCGCCCAATACATACTCTGATTACAACTGCTTTTGCAGGTTGATTGCTACTTGCAAAGTATAACTGCTATAAGGGCAGCAAGGCTCATCACACATCCAGCAGGTTTTTTACCAGCAAGTAGGGTCACTTCAGTATGCAGTGGAGTTGGACCTCACTAGGAAGTTTAACACAGCTATGGCCTCAGTCTGCAGTACGAACAGTCCAAACTGCCATTTGTCTTAATAACGGCAGAAACTGCTGTATGTTAAGAACTACAAACCCATCATATGAATGTTCTACCCCAGTTCAAACTAGAGGAAAAAATATTTTAAAATATAGCATATTAAAAGATCATTCGAAGTGATTGATTGTGCTGGTAACCTATCCTAAGTGTTTTGAAAATATACTGAAATCTACTAATAGCTTAATGACTGGTAAAAATGTATTAATGTGAATTCCCCTTCAGTCTCTTTACATTTCTTTTTCTGAGGAAGAATGTTTTAGCAATGTTGGAAGCCTAAGACTGACTTGTCCCCTTTAGCAGCTTTACATACTTGTGTATTTCCCTTATACATTGTTGTTTGCTTTTTACTCTCTGCCTGCATTTTGGCACATGCCTAGAAGCTCAGAGAAAGTGTATTTGTTTATCTCAGAATGAATGTGCATGGTATATGTCAGCTTTTATTCTCCCTGTTTTTAAAGATGACAGTGGGCGGGGAACCTATATTTTGACCATGTCTCATCAAGAAATGTCTTCTACACCTTTCAATATTATGAACATTACCTCTTTCCTGTATGCATCAGCTCAAAAGCCTCATTAATTTTGTCAAAAGGCAGGGTGTGAGTCACAAATTCATCAACCTTGATCTTTTTGGACATGTAGTCAGTCACCAGTTTCGGTACATTGTCTACGCTCTTCCAGCCTGAAAGACAGAAAGCATGCAGTTGTTTTTTCCCCTTTCTACCCACCTTGAAAAACAGAGAGAAAGAAAAAATACTACCCTTACACAGGCACTTGTGTGATAAACATGAAAAGGAGCTGAGGTCAGTGATACGTTTGTCACTCCTGCTCTAGGCAGGCAGTGAGTGAGGAATGCAAGAAGACAGCTAGGTCTGGCAAGAGCACACATGATCCAAACACAAAGTGCACTAACCTTTCACTAGGTATTGCAGCATTCAACGTAACAGCAGCCTTAACCTAGGAAAGTATGCACGAGGCATCTCTATCAGCACCTCTATGTATCTTTATCTTATAAGTCAACACAGCATTTATGAATAGCCTGTCAGTAGTACGTTTCTTGCACAAGCAAAAGCAAGGTGGTGTGTTCTTCCCAGCTTTAACCTGTAGTAAATTATTTTTATCCCCATACCAAAAGAGAGTTACCTCCAAACGCGGTCCCTTTCCATGTCCGCCCGGTTACTAGCTGGAATGGCCGTGTGGAGATCTCCTGACCAGCAGCAGCTACTCCAACTATCACACTGACTCCCCAGCCTTTATGGCAGGCTTCCAAGGCAGCCCTCTTCACAGACAGATAGGACAAAGCAGAGCATTTATTGCCAATGTTTATGCTGCCTAGACTGGCACAGGTTGCCCTTCCTTTCCCCCCGTTAACAAATCACCACGTTAGTATTTAAGGAACAATAAATGCACTGAAAATTACATTAAAATTTCCATTGGTTCAGGCTCCTTATACTGTTAAGAATGCATTTTGCTCTTTTAATATCCCATCTGGCTTCCAGAGAAGTCACTCTGAACTCCCACTGGGAGTTGGGATAAACTGTAATCAGAGACAATGTACGCCACATTACTGACAGTTAGGAATGCTGTTGTAATTCCTGAAAACCTAACCTTACGTTCAGTAATACTTCTGCATTTCCAAAGGTTAAATTCATTATTTGAGTAATTAGGGAAATACTGAGTGGTCCTTGAGATTTTACTGTTCATGGTACAATATATTTTATGTGGCTTTTGTTAATTTTTCAACTGTCAACATATGAAAACTCAGGATTTCGAAGAACTCCCATTAAGGAAAAAAAGTTTATAAATTTTAAGTGCCATTTTCAACTTAAGAAGTAGCACCTGCTTTTAAAGAACTCCCATTAAGGAAAAAAAGTTTATAAATTTTAAGTGCCATTTTCAACCTAAGAAGTAGCACCTGCTTTTATTACATAGTTAGGATTGGATGTAAATTGGCCTTTTTAGTCATAGCAGTTATCACTACTACTTAAAAAATAAATTAGTATGGCATGTTTTCTGTAACAAGAAAGCAGCTCATTTTGCTATTTAGCTAAACAACTAAGTGGCAGCTAGCTGTCCCCTCCCTCTACGTACTACTGCTACGCACGCACTCACCATGACTCCAACGTTACCAATGCACTCAAATGAGTAGTCTACACCACCATCGGTCATCTCAACCAGCACCTCCTGTATGGGCTTCTTGAAGTCTTGAGGGGTAATGCACTCAGTAGCTCCAAACTCTTTGGCTTTGGCAAACTTCTCCTTGTTAAGGTCGATGCCAATGATCCGGGATGCTCCTGCTATTTTACAGCCCATAATAACTGCCAGCCCAACTCCTCCTAAACCAAAGACAGCACACGTCGAGCCAGGTTCCACCTAAGAATAAGAAAAGAGCCATGGGCAATAGAGAGAAAATTCATCCTTCCACATGAGTGGGAAACACAGGTTAAGAAGTCTGTAATGAAGGAAACATGGAAGCAAATATATATGGCTATAAGTCTTTATCACTTAGATAAGGGAAACTACATAGAAATTTCATCCAAAAGCTCTTTAGGTACTAAGCTTTTCTTTTTGTCCAAAGACGTGACTCCCATAACCTGCCCTAGACTCATGCACATGCACCTACCAGCTCTGTCTCACCCTGAGCTTCAAAGTACCAGAATGACTTGCAGCAAGATTAAGGTGAACTGGAAAAGTAATTTATATATAGCTGGTATCAAAAGCGATGCAGAATCTTCTACCTGGATTTCCTCTAAAGGGCATCAGGTTCTTCTAACCTGATCTGGCCTTCATGACGAAGTTAGAAATTCTTAGCTAAACTTCATCAGTTGAAGAGGAAGAAGAAACAGAAATTTGGTACATCATGTTTGCAGTCCTAATCTAGTCCCTAAACTATCTACCTGTGTACTTGGCTCGGATATAGTTACAGAGAAAAGCCAGAGGCAACCACAGCCTTTACCTTAGCAGTGTTAACAGCAGCCCCATAGCCAGTAGAGATGCCGCAACCCAGCAGGCAGACTTTATCGAGAGGTGCCGCAGCATCTATCTTGGCTACTGAGATATCAGCCACCACAGTATACTCAGAGAAGGTGCTGGTCCCCATGAAGTGGTAAATCTGCTTTCCTTTGCAGGTGAATCTGCTGGTACCATCAGGCATGAGTCCTTTCCCTTGAGTAATTCTTAAGGCAAGGACAGGAAAGTACAGTCAGCGTCTTAAGCAGTAAATACTCTCACCAGACATTATCTGTTAAGCAGCACACAGATGCAGTTGCATACTTGCACCGTTATTTTTTACTAATTCCAATAAAGCCAGGAGTTCACAGAAATTAGATGCTAAACTCTTAAAACTTCATGCTGTTAATTCCTCCGTGGAAGCACCGAAAGAAATGGAGTTTATCAACATGTTGACCTTGTTAGCTACCAATCCTAACTGCTTGTGCCACAGTACCACACCCCCATCTTCACCTCCTTCGGTACACTCCCCTTGAATAGCACCTGTCAATTATGTCACTGGGGTTTTTGTTTGGGTTTGGGAGACTTTTTTTTCAGAATGGGAGCTGGAAATTTAGCTGGGAAGCAGGTGTTAAGGAAAAAAGAGCTTTCTGTATAATTCTATACCACTTAACAGCTTTGATATCAACTCCCAAGAGCTAAATTCCCTGAAGTGCTTCCCTTAAGTATGGATTAAATATGCAGTCAGAGCATTTATGTTCTCAAAGCTGTGGACACAAGCTAGCAGTTTACATCTTCACATACATGAAAACAGAGAAACAGGTTTATTTAAGGCCAAAAAAGAAAAGAAATTTTAAGGAAGAATGGAAAGTAGTACATAACTTACTCCCTAAACCACATATTTTCCAAGTCCCTAAATGATGCATCAAGAGATTTATTCCTCAAGGATGAGTCCTGTCTATTACTTTTGATAACTAGAACAGGTGTACCTTGAACAAATACTATACTGTGTGTCAAAATAAAAAGCATACAGACCTTATCTTCTGGCACAGATTTGTTTTAGGATTCTTACAGAACTTGCACTCTCCACACTGAGGGATGTATAGAGGGATAACAGTGTCCCCTAGGAAAAAATAAAAAATATTCTGTGGCTAGTTATCAAGTCAAGCAAGGCGTTAGGAAAAAACTGAAGTTACTCAATTTCAATGGCTTTTATGTGAGCTTGTGTTCACGTAAAACCTTCTTTGTGTATTAAAAACCATTTACGGCATAAAGTAGCATTGTTTATAGAGAGTGCTAGATAAAACACTTTTCTCATGTCTTATCAGACAGCTGATCAGAAGTTCATCTTTCCAGAACAAATAGGAATGTTACTGTAAAACAAAGCAATGCCAAATCAACAGTGAACAACATGATTAAACATTTTTAAGCCCTTTAATTAAACCAACAGGTAACAACTTCATTTGGAAAAAAAACCAAAACAAACTAACTACATTGATCCAATTTCAAGTAAGAAATTGGAATGCTGGGCTCTTTGAAGCATTAAATCAAGAGCACATTGAATAGATAAGCGTTGTATCTCACAAACGAGAAATCTACACAGGCATACACCCCAGAATAAAACATTCTATTAACTCCTACAATATAGCATTCCAGTGGTCCAATTTGACAGCTGACCTTGTAGTAAAGCAACACTTTTAAGGAAGGCAGAAAACTTGTAAGATATTTTCTTACCTGGCTTTACTTTTGTTACTCCTTCCCCAACACTCTCTACAATTCCTGCTCCTTCGTGACCCAAGATCACAGGGAAACATCCTTCAGGATCAGCACCACTGAGAGTATAGGCATCAGTGTGACAGACAGCAGTGGCAACTATCTGTGAAGAAATACACAATCTATCTGAGGCATCCTGAAGAACAGAAGAGTAGCACAGATCTAAATATTTCCCTTTGGTCAGAAATGCAGAACAATTGCCAGGACAAATTTGCCAATCCTAGCAGCGTTTGTGATATGGCCAACATAATTTCACTCCTGGCAAGGCACAGGAGTGCCAAGGCAAGGCACTTTTTCTTACTTTGAAAAAGTAAAGTCATGATAGTACATCTTTTCTCATTTCCATCAACTAAATTCTGACGTTGAAATGGGTAGAAGATGATACCTGGTTTCCTAAAGCTAGAAATTGGTACTCCAAGTCGTCTCAAAGTAGGTTGGCATCTCAGATTTGAAGTAATTTAGTCTCTCGAAGGTAAAATGACCAGAGAAACCACACAGAACTCTCAGTACTGCATAAATCCAGTTTAAGTCTTAAGCACCGTGCAGAGACCCTTTCCACAGAGATAAATTTCACCTTAATGTATACTTTTTGGCAGATATGTGCTACTGGAAAGTCCTCATCAAATCAGAAACTCGGGTAGGGGGAATCCAAGAGACCCATCACAGCTCAGCAGCCAGTGACTTATGGCCTGACTGAAGTAAAATCCAGCATGTTACACAGCTGCAACAGGTCACAAGCTGCTGCCCTTCAAACAAGATCAAAGGTGTTCCTAGCTCAGATGTTTTGTGGGAGCTTAGTCTATAACAACTGGAACTGATCCCCAAGACTAGCCATTATCTGTAGACCACGCTGTGAAGTGAGACCAGTAAAAATTAAAAGTGTTTCTTATAAACAGAAGATCTAAATACTATAATTTTCTTCTTTGTAAAGGCAGCTGTGATACTAATGAACTAATGCTATCCATTCAACATTTCTTCTGTTGGTAAACAAACTGTTCAGCTTCAATACTCAATCTCCCAAAATACAATGCATACAGCTAATGATTGATTTAATTACCTTGATACGAACTTCATGAGCTTTTGGTGGAGCAACCTCCACATCCTCAAGAGAGAGAGGTTTCCCTGCCTCCCAGGCAACAGCAGCCTTGCATTTAATAACCTAAAAGACAATAACAACAAAGAAAAGAGGACATCTGTTGTATGGTTCATTTAAAATAATTCTTGTTCAGCCAAGCGAGAAAATAGGAGAAACACTACCAGCTTTTGGAAAGAATCCCAGATCTGAAATTCATAATTTCAACACAAAGGTTTAATTGCCCTACATTTGCTTTCAGGAAGCTAAATAATAATGAGTAAACCAAGATCTGAAATGTGGATGTCATTCTCTTATTGCGCAAAAAATATAATAAACCCAGGAGTGCTTAGGAGATACTCAAATACTGCAATGAAATGAGCAATAGGAATTGAAAGATTGCATAATAAAAATGGTGGTTTAAAATAAGAGACTGGCATTCATTTGAGATGTGTTCCTCGAGCACAGAATGTTCGAAGTTAAAAAAATTCAGAAAGCAAACTGGAGGTCACATAACGGTCCAAGACCCACATCAAAAGTGAATTTCTTGTTCCTTATCAGGATGGCTTCTGAGTGTGATTTTGGCAAGGAGATGCATGTGCATGCGGCTGACATGCAAAGCCCTCCGGTGATGCATAGGGACCAGAGAGATTTTGCTATATGGTTATTGTCAGCGAGTTATTGTGCACTAACACCTCTGCAGAGCCTGCGTGGATTACTGTTCGCAAGTCTTCATTCACTGCTCTCAGCACTGTGACAAATCCTGCTCTGAAACCACACCTATACATCCCAGGAAGCTTTTGAAGCCAAATGCTGCAGAGCCTGGATGAGAGCAGGATTTGCGGACCTGTAAACCCAATCCTATCCACAGGTACGTATGCGCAACTGACTGAGGAAATCAGCAAGCATTATAGCCATACAATCCCGAGCAGCTTCAGGTGCTGCAAGGGTAAGCATCCGGAGTACCCTTAGATGTCAGTTTTACAAAGCATGACTCCGGGTCTGTCCTTCAGGATAAAATGGGCAGGGTAGCAAATAATCTGAATTTTGCTTTCTGACAGACACAATGTGTTTCAGCAAATGTGATATGCAATAGCTTCCTGCAGGACATACAGGCGAGTTGCAAACCTTATCTATGTAAAACCTGGCAAGGAATGGTATCACAGACTAGACTGCTTTGGAACAGATCCCTTTACAATCTATGCCAGAATAGCGTCCATGTATTTTGGAATAAGTCAGTCATACCAGAAGACTCGCGCTGATTTTCTTCCATGCAAACAAGGTCTAAGCCATTACTATGACAGCTGGAAACATGAAGCATTTCATAGCATGCACTATAAACCGATATAAGAAAATGACATTTTGTGCGTTCAAACTAGCTGTGGTGTTCCCGTGGAATCACTGAAAGGGAATTAATGAAAATTCCCAAGACCAGACATACAGCCATCCAGCCTTTTTGAAATTTCACTGCCTGGAAGCAAAAACAGTGCCAAGACCACTTGTTGAGCTTGCCAGGTCTGATTCATCACCTGCGTGTACAGGAGAAAATAATGGGTAGTTTATGACTTTCTGTAGCATTTTTGTTGTACAATAAACAGTACTGGACTTTGCCAGAACCAGTTAACACCCTCACTGTACCTGTAATAGCAGAACTGCAGATGTTTACCTTGGCTCAAACTTGCTAAAATAAATACTGCCAACGCCAAAAGGCCTGAAGCTTTATAACAGAAAACGGGTACCCATTCCTACAGCCAGCAGGGGCCTAGATTGGACAGAAACACCCTTAACCTAGAATTGTGAATTCCCTTTGCCCTCCTTTTTATTACCAGGGTAAATACTATAAAAACGCACCGAATGCGACATAGTAACTAACTGTGGAGTCACAGTATGAGCAATCGGTCATAATCTCTAAATGCACCAAAGATTTTGCCAGAAAATCTAAATTCAAGGCACGAAGTGCAAGAGGAGCCATCATTCAGTAAATCATTTACTGTTTTTCAATCCATCCCTCATCCTCCCCTCATGCAGTCAATTGTTCTCCCACAGGAGACTGCGCATTCCTAAAATCTGAATTTCCACAAGCTTAGTTAAGCACAGAGTTAAAGAGGGGAGAAAAGACAAGTCTCCTTACGGGATAAATTCCGATCTTCCTAAAACTAACATTGCACATCTGGAAGCATATTTGGAAACAATAACTTCTGATTCAGAAACTTTTAAGAAAGCTGGCTTTTGACATTGCAATCAGGTCATAGAGCCACAAAGGCCCCTGGGCTATTCATTTCCCTGCCTTCAAGCTTATGAAGTCACATCTGTCCAAAGCCCACAGAAAACCACGCAAGCTGAAGCTCTTCGGCTTGTTCTTCCATCACCGTGACCAACAAAACCGCCTAAGCGCACAAAGGGCACCCTCGGATCCAGAAAACGTGCGCGGGGGTTGATGATGACACAGCAGCGCGTCTATTTTTGCTCCTAATCCGGCAACCGCTTACAGCAGGAGCCTCCCACGCGTGAAGAACGGCACCGATTTCTGCCGCGCGCCTCGTACGCGCGGGAGGGGAGCAGGGAGGCGCCGGGCCAACCCCCGCACCCCGATTGTCCCTCGCACTGCAGCCTTCGGGCGGGAGCACGCAAATCCCCCCCCCCCCTCCCCCCGCAAAGCCTCCCGCGCCGGCCCCTCCGCGAGCCCCGGGGAACGTCGCACCGCGCGCGCCCAGCGAGCCACCTCACCCCGCTGGCCATGACGCACGGCCGCCGCCGCCTGACGGAAGCAGGAGGAAATCCCGCCTCTCCGCCCCGCCCGCGCCAGGGGGCGGCAGCGCGCATGCGCGCTGCCGCCCCCTGGCGCGGGCGGGGCGGCCGCCATCTTACGGCTCCCAAGGTGAAGGGTCCTGCCCTGGGGAGCGATAAACCGTAGTGACACAGCTTCAACAGCTGTAGCATTTAATAAATAACATAAAAATAACGTTCAATAACATCACCAAAGTGACAAATTAAACCCGTAGGCTCAGGAAAGCTGACAGCTAGCTGGAAGGTGATTTGTTTTCACATGTGGTGAAAGGTGTCGAGACGGACGTGTGATCCGGCTGCCTGTCCCATGGCCGCCTTGAGGCGTTCCACTGGTTACTTCAGTTTGTGTTTGCTGGCTGCCACGAAAACCTTGTTGTTGAAGTCAAAGCAGGTCTTTTCCATTTCCACAGTTGAATTCTGCTCTGCCAGCCTCTCCGGTGAATTTCATGCTCTTGGTCACCCCCGGTTTGTGAGTGCTTACAAAAAGACTCAAAACATTTTCTGTTTAGCTAAACTTCGCAGGTGCTCAGCTTTTGTTAGTATCTGACATTCTGGAAACTGCGGGTACTGATTTGGGCAGACAAAAGCACAAATACAAAAATCATAACTCCTTAATGCTCATTGTCCAATTTCAGAGATTATAGTGGTGGTTTTTTTTCATTTTTCCTTCCCTTGCAGTTCTGTGACGCTGCAGTTCTGTGTACTATGGGAAGCCCCTGGACATGGTAAGTGGTTTTGCAACTTTCTATTCTCAGTACCATGCAAGTAAATCAAGTTGCCCCACTGTGCTCTGCGCTATCTATGCTTTGTCACGTGTGTTTCAGGTTTATATAGGAAAGTCCTGTAGGTGAGGGCTCCTAGTGCTCCTGTGGTTTTGGTGTGTTGTTCTAGCAGATGTTATGTGCTAATCAGAAACATCAGTTTGGACTGAGAAAAGAGGAGGCCTTGTAAGCACTGTGAGCATGTGGGAGAGAGGCCTGGCAATGGTGTTTTTGCTTGGAGGATGTTCTCTGTTCGTGTGGCAAGGGGGGGAAAAACCCGAAACAACTCTGGATCTGCATTACCTTTTTTTTTTTTTTATTGTATTATTGTGCCCATCCTGGATGCATTGTTTTTTTGTGAGGGTTTTCTGTACCTTAGTTTGACTTTGAAGTACAAGAAGATGCAGGGCAAGAAGTCACTCACAAGCTTGCCACCCAGTATGTGCTGAAAGAAGATGCAAGTGATCTGCCAGGGTGCTCGTCCTGGGGCGGTCTGAGTGCCAACGGCAGAAGCCGGCCGTATGCCAGCGTTGGAACCAGGAGGTGATGGTCCGGCGCTGTAACTGCTGGCTGCAGCCTCACACGCTGGTGAACAGATCGGTGAGGCGTAGGGAGACTGGAGGGGACTGACATGCCGACCCATAGGAGAAACTGAAATGCATTCACACAAACAGTGCCTGGTTTATTTTCCCCAAGCAAAAATGGTGGTAGATTGACCCACAGGTAATTTTTCTCCTATTAATAAAATTTCCCAAATAAAACAAGTGTAATTTAAGTAGTTTTGATAGATATATTTCATTAGAACAGCCCCATTAAACCTGGGATAGCCTTGCACAGGTTTCAGCTGTGGCTGCTTGAGTATAGCAGTCTTTTTGTGGAGCATCTCAAAACCATCCTTTTGAATTCTGATTTAAGCTTTCTTACATTTTCCTATGAAATACTGGAGGGTAATACTTGCATGGCATTCAAAGAAATTAGAAATTCTTACCATTCTTCAAATCAGCATCAGTTTATTTTTATAAGGTACAAATACAGCTGGTTGAAAAATGGAAACATTTGAAAAATCAAAATTGTTTTCATTTAAAATGTTGAAAGCTGGTTAATGTTTCTTTGGATAATTCTTAGTTAATTAAAATATTCTGATTTTGTAAATACAAATATAGATTAAAAATATTATCCAGCATTTCAAGAAATGGTTGGTTTCAAAGGAAAAACTTTAGGAATAATTTCACTAACTAATCCTAGTATTCACTAATTAATCCTAGTTTAATACTGAAGTATACTAAAGTAAAATAACTTTTCAAAACAAAGGCTCATGTTAATTAGATGTATTCAAAATAAATATGAAAGCGACCATGGCAGTTTTGCAGCAGAGACACATGAAGCTGGGATACTAACAGATTTTTAATATTTTAGATATGGAAATAAGTCATTTGGGGAGTTTTGGATTAAATATTCTCAGGTATTTGCTTTCATTGAAAATCAAAACACAAAAAGCTGATCTTTTATGTGCTACTTGTAATATTTTAATATTAAACTAACTATGCAAGGGAGATTTTAAAGATAAAAGTGGGGGAAGAGTTATGTTGGCACCTGCTTGCACTTGACAGCATTTTCTTCTGGTATGTATAAATGTCTTTGCTAGTCTTTCAAACATAATTATTTGGACAGCTGTGAAACGAATTTGAGGAGCTCGCTAATTATCTGCTGAAATTTGAAGTCCCGCCAGTTAGTGATCGTTACCAAAGGGGTGGGAGAATCTCCAAGTTGTTGGGAAGTTAGCAGTCACGCTTAGCAGTGCAGGTGGCAGAACCGCTCTGTGGGGCGGGCAGCTGCACACGCGTGTGCCCGCACACCCCGCTGTGCACAGGGCAGACCTCCGCCGCGGATGTCTGCTGCAGGCAGGTGATGGAGCTGTGCAGACACCCAACTCTTCCAGCGTGTTTCAGAAGATGATGGGCGGTATGCAGAGAAAGCAGGGAAAGGTAACCACCAGGTGGCACTGCTAGAATGACGGGACTCGTCACTACTCCCAAGCGCTTACCCGATTTTTACAGTTCAGAATAATTGGTAAAGTGCAAGTTACAACTGACTTAAAGCAGAGTTATTTTATAGCAATCAAATTTTGTTTCATCTAGGTTTAGATTTTTTTCAAAAAGGAATTTTTTTTTGTCCTGATCCTGCACAAATCTGTTTATGTGTTTATATTTATTACAGAGTTACTAGGCTAATTGATTACTTTTTTTGAGACTTGTCACTAGTATAAAATTAAGGCTGTGCAGACGCGCATGCAGTATTAGGGAAACATATTGTTTATTGACAGAAACTTCTTGTAGTCTTTTTTCAGTAGGGAGGTGCTAGAATGCAATTGAAATATTTAACGTGTTATTTTTGGTGTTATCTCATTACCTGCGGTCTTATTGTTTTTTGCTTAAAAAGAAGAGAATTATAGGTAATTTTTGTAGCAGGGCAAAGTGACTTCTTTGTGCGGACATTACTGTAAATTGGCAGACAAGATGGAATTTGTTAACCTTTGATAACTCATTTGTGCGTTCATGACGTGCTGGGTAATTGCTGATTCTGCTGAGGGGTTTCCAGAAGTTCAAAGGGCTATGGACTGGGATAAAAGTTGCTCAAAAGAGGTCAAAACGCATTATACTGTTATGGGTCCAGTGTTCAGCACTGAAAGAAGGGTCTGTTTAGCAAAATGACGTGCTCACAGTGGCAATCCTGTTCTGTGGGGAAGATTTTGCACAGTTGTGCTCTAATATTCTGTGGGACTTGATGCTGGAAATATATTAAAAGTACAACAGCATTTGCAAAAATGAAAAATTGTAAAATAGATGAGGTGGCTGTTTCTGTGGTACCGTTCTATAAATAATTTCTGTGAAACAGAGATAACTGTGTACACATGTAATTACTGATGTCTTGCTTAAGACTTGGATGCCCCAAGCAGTCTTCTTCTCCTGGAGGGGACTGAAATGAATTTATGACAAGCAGGAGCTTTCACAAACAGAGGTGCTCCAGGCAGAGTTTTGAGGGCGTCTTGACTCTGATGTTGTGAGCAGTCCCTAGCTCTAAAAGCAGAGCAGGAGGAGTGGGGGTTAGAGGTGCTAGGAGTTTGTATTAAGAAAGAAAAGACAGGGTCAGGCAGCGGTGCTAACTGTGAGGCATGGGAGGGGTGTCAACACCAAAAGGGCTGGAGGATAAACTCCATTAAGTTTTCTCAACCAGATACTGCTTCTGACATGTGATTTTACTGTGGAAGGGTGTTTTCTACACATGCATGTGGGTATAAACATCTTGCGTTCTGGCTCCATGCACAGTACTCTCATAGCCAGGCATGTTTCCACATCTGACAATGAAGTAACTGAACTGTTCCAGCCAATGTTTCCATCACAATGTATGATGGTGCAAAATCAAGACATGCTTTCCACAAACTTACATATAGATATACACAATATATATGTACTATACAGGTATATGTCTAAAAATATATCCATGCTGCAACTTCACCAAAGTCCCTACTGGCTGCACAGAGTCAACGTAGTTACAGTAAATAATTGCCAGTCCAAAAAGGCTTTCTTTTTTTTTCTTTTCTTTAATAGGCTATTGGTTTATAAAGCATGACAAGAATCAGCAAGTTGATTATTTGATCTAAGATTCCCAAGCTTCTAGGAGGAAATCATCATTTCACCTCTACATGCGCACAGAGAAATTCAGATGCCCTGACTTGTTTCATGGAAGGAATCTGTTTCCTTTTTCAGTGGGCAGAGGTATTACTTTTGCTCCCTCATATCACTCTTCATTTTCAAGAAGAATGTTATGCATAGGGAGCAATAGTTTTAAAATCCTTGACTGTGCTAAAGGGATTGGAAATTCAGTAACAAGATTGCTAGATAATCTCCAGAACACCAAAATATTGTTGAACAATCTGCAGTACTCCAGTCATTAAGTTGTGGCTGCACAACAGATGCCCTGAGGAGAGATTTGACAATTTGCAGTGTTGCTATAGAACAGGCACCCAATGTGATGGGTGTTGTCTGCAATGAGTTGTTTTTTTTTTTCCCCCAGTCTAACCTGTAACTGCAGGCTCCAGACAGTCCCCATGGGACCCATGACAGAAATCTTTCTGGAGAAATACGGTTTGACTGCTCCACTGTCCAATCTATATTGAATCTTTTGCCATTTGTCACTAATCCAGTGAACTGGAAATTAAACATTGGAGAGAGGCTCACTGGATTAAAAAAGTACTGAGTGAGATACAATGGCCAAGTTTTCTCCGGCTGCTGAAGCTGATGCTGCTTCAGCGACATCTGGGTTTTTTGCTGAGAGACTTTGGGATTGCAGCAAAGTATAAGTATATGCTAGAAAATGTCATTGATCTTGTATTTCCAGACAGTGTTTTAGTGGAACTATTAAAAAAAAAAAAATCAAGTATATTCCACAAGGGGACATAACATGGAACAATCTTTCAGTTTAGGGTGTAAATAGAATAGTGGAAAAAGTATTTCTCCTTTTGTATTTTACTAGGCAAATTTGAGAAATTCAGCCCACAGTTGGCTAAAACAAAAAAAATAGATCAACATCCTACTATGAAATGTATTTCATGTTTTCCTCTCCCTAAAGCTGTTGGGTGCAATCCATAGTAGAGTCAGCTCTACTATGTGATTTTCATGGTGGAGTAGGGTACTAATTAAATGTGCAGATAGCAGGAGGGTTACAAGCACACTGAATGAGAGGATTAGAAAATGATCCTGACACTTTTGGGGAATTCTTTTGAAGAACTGGGATGCAATTGGGTGTAGTGATCAGCATAGGATGGCAAGTGACAAGTCAAAAGCAGTTCTGCAGAAAAAAAAAGTCTGCAAAGAATAGTGGATGACAAAGTGAACGTGAGTTAGCAGTACCCTGCTATTTGCGGGTAGAGGAAAGGGAACCATCATAGTGGCTGTGGAAACAGGAATACAGTTGACACGAGGAGAAGTAATGCTTCCCGGTGGGAAGGGTGAGGCGGGACATGGTAACAGACTTCAGGAACATAAGAAGTAGCTATAAGGTTGAGCAGGAGATTTAGTCTCTCTGAGGAGATTAACTTTGACAGTATGATACAGTTTGAAATGGTAATGGAATAGATCATCATTGGAGGCCTTTAAGTTAAGTTGAAGTTATCTCTTAGGAGTGATACAGAGAGTTGATCCTGCACTGGGAAAAAAGCTAATCTACGTGGTCTCTCAAGAACCATCTGAGCTCTGTTTTCAGATGAGTTCATTACTTTAATAGTCTTGTTTTGTTGTTTTATGCACAGTGGATTGTGTTTTTTAAAAATCTTGTAGGATGTTATAAAAACACACATTTGATCAGCGTCGTAAGAGATGTATTTGCTTACCATTTTGTTGATGTGAATGATATTGCTAGAAGTGCACATCACCATCAGTTTCTCTAAAGTGGTGGTGTAAATGACAGCAATCTTATGATGTATTGGATTTTTATGGGAACTAGGTTGCATTTAAAATACTGATATCCCCTGCTGGAGTATTTGGTGTGGCTATCATAACATTTGTATGTATGTTATGAGCTCTGTCAGAGCTCAGAGTGTTCGACTTAAAATAAATGCCAAAGGATTATTCAGATAATATACTACATTTACATAGTGCTAGTTTACATGGTTCTAGAAGCAAAGATTGATTGACGTTTGTGCTTGTGTTACTTTTACAATATGAAATACCTGGAAAGGGGACATTTGATGAGAAATGGTGTGTGATTGTCATCTCTCAAGTATAAGATGACACTACAGAGTCACAAATAGTCAAACAGAAAACAAAAATATTTTAAGTGATGGTCTGTTGGGAGCTGGCTGCTCTCTACGTTCACCTCTAACAGTATGTAAGCATCAGTGGAGAACTATGTTTGATACTCCGATGCTTCATGTATATGTTATGCAGCAAACCCATTTGTTTCCTTTTGATTTTTGCAATCTCATATATCAGCTCATTGCCCATATAAACTGTTTGCTAGGACAGAGTAGTAAATATTTTTCTGGGTTAAAATATATCTTGCGTAAACCTACTGGCGTTTTATTGATGGTAGTTTTAGACTGCTGAGCCTGCGTTTATATTCTAGAAGAGATGACCTTTTTGTTATTTCAAAGTAACTGAGCAGTAGAATTGATTAAAATAGAATTGTAGCTGAAACAGATAAACTAAATAATGGAAACCACTCCAAAGAGCAATGTGTCCTTCTCATTGCTACTCTGGAAAGAAATGCCACACATTAAAATACTGAATGCACGTGGTTGTTTACAAATACTATGACAGATAATGAAATCATTCAACTGCTTCCTAGATAACATTGCATACATGTGGCTTAAGTTTTCATCTCGCACGTAAGGACATAAATGTGAACAGCGCTACATGTACTGGTATTTCATGGCTTTTAGGACGTGTCCAGTCTCTGCTGTTGAGCTTATAGCCTACAAAATGGTTGTAAAAAGGTCTTTCAAATGCATAATATTATTTTTCCTTAAAACATCTCGGTGATGCTCTCCTCCATCGAACTTGCAAACCCAGCATCGATATGAAGACAACATAGATTTCAGAATTGCTGACTGTCCTGCTTGCAGTTGTGAAGTGCCATGGGTAGCAGGCATCTCTGCAAAACATTTGAAACGTATGTGAATGTGGGGGGGAGTTGATGCTGAGATCCTGTTACTGTGCAGCTTTGTGTGTACCTTAAGAAAGGAGGATGGTTTTATTCTTATCCAATTAATAGAGGGAAAATAAAATCAAACTTGTATGTCAGTAGGCATGGATTTAATGATTAACTTTTTAATGACAAATACTGTGTATGTGCGTTCAACAATATTTCATATCCTGACTTGCTACATGTGTTCCCATATCAGGCAAGTTTTAATAAGTGATCCGTTAGGTCAGATGTTTGTACAGATAGGCACAGGCCCCAAGGTCTTTGTCTTCATCGTGGTAGTCAGTGTTCTGGCCCCCTTTGAGTATTATGTTTGTTTCCTGTCTGTATCAAAGATGTGGAAAAATGGAAGAATATTTGACAGAAATCACTTTGTGGAACGGACTCTGAAATGCACCTATGAGGGCTAAGTGCAAATCTTATCTTTTCCCCTGCCTGCAGTAGTTCAAACCCTTCGATAATTTTTAATTAAAAGACAAAGGCAGATATTAATGCCTTTATTAATGTCTCAGCGTTAAATTTTTGTCTTGCATCTAACTGGGCACCAGTTTCCAAGACAATCTTTGAATTTCTACTATGAAAAACAAAGTAGATCATATCGTAGCAGGTATGGCTTTGCATTTGTTAGCAAGATTGATGATTCACTATTCTTTAAGGTGCCCTGTTGCTTTAATTTCCATTAGGACAAAAGTATTGTATACCTCATACAGGAGGAGGAGGCAAATGAGGTAAGGAATGTGAGAGTTAGATCCACCCTGACATATTATACATTGAAGAGATAGATAGAAGAAAAATATTGATCAATGTCTATTAAACATGTACAATTGCTGCTATTCACACTAGTGAAGGAGAACGGCTGAGAGGAAACATGTTAAAATCGAGAACAGGAATCTTACAGCAATTGCTAATTTTGAGTTCCATGCTATCATAGAATCCTAGAATATCTCAAGTTGGAAGGGACCCGTAAGGATCATATCCTTGCATTTCCTTTTGTGCACAGAACAAATTTCGTTGCCAGGCTGGTTGTGATCCTGGTAGCTCCTATAGAATTGCATTCCTGCAATGTAAGGAAGAATTTTGCTTTTACTTTCTGAAAGTCTAGGTACAGTTCCTCTGGCACTCACATTTACGTATCGCAGGACATAAATGCACTTGTAATTTCTCTTCCTGGTTCCAATCTGTAAATTTCTCTGAGGTTGTTACCAAGAACAAAACTCGATCAGGAGAAAAGCCACCAGACTGAGCTCAGGAGGCCAGAGGATGTAAAGAGGGCAAATATGAAGAAGGGAAAATTAGGAGAGAATAGGACAAAGTAACGTGACAAGAAAACTGCATGTTAAAATGGAAGGGGCTGGAGTGACAGGTTTACCAGAGGATAACCTCATGTAGCAAAACACATTTTGATCCTGCAAGTGAGACCGGAGCAGCAGCAGCGGCTGTCGTTTCCCTGCCGTACTTTAGCTGAGGATGCAGCATTCACCCAGCTGAGATGGGGGCAGAGACGCATGGGCATAACTGTGTAAGGACGCTGAAGGTGGGAAGCAGGAGCAGTGGAGGGGGCAAAGGCAGTTGTTTGCTGGTGGGACAAGGAGTGTGGTGGAGCAGCCCAGGAAGAGCTGCTCCTGCCCCATGGGACCTCTGCTGATTGAGTGCACTGCACTGCACGGGACGGGTTTGACCGAAACTCTTTACTGGTAAAGGTGTTTTCTCGGGAGAGGCGTCCTTGCGGGTCTTGGCCAGGCATGGGAGCGCTGGCAGCGGCACCGGTGAGTTCCTCGTTCTCGTCTCCTTGGGCCCCACACCGTGAGGTGCTGGGCGAGAAGGGAGGTGGTCTTGGTGTGCTGCGCTGGTCCCTCCGCTTGGCCTGCCGTGGCTGTGTCCTTCAAAAGACCAGGACACTGCGAATACTGAAAAGTGGAAAGGAAGGGAGGAGTTACAGGTGCTGTGGCTGTGGGTGTTCAGGAGCAGGCAGCGGGGCAGGCAGGTGTCCCTGAGGACCGGCCGCCTTCCTTCTCATCCAGCCTCTTCCTAACTCAGCTGCATGAGACGTGCAGCAACGGGGCAGCCTTCAAAGCCCTGCTGAAGAGAACCCCTCAGGAGCTAAGGCACCTTGTCGCTCCCCAAAGCTCTTGTGCTGCGGCTGTAAGAGACATTCTTCCTTCCCTTGGCTTTCATTCTGTCGTCGCCAAGGATGCCCCTTACTCCTCGTTCCCCTTCACCTGTCCTGTGCTTTCAAACAGTGCCCTGAGATGTGGTGTCTGAGGGTCTGCGCTGGCTTCGGTGTAGTGCCAGGGCCGCGGGATCTCTGCTGAGCGGAACCAGGAGCAGGGGGGTTCCCTGTGCTGGGCACGGGCTCTTCCCTGCGGGTTACGGCAGATCCTCCCCACACATGGCTCTGGGCCCTGCTTCCTCAAAAGGCTTGGATGCTTTTTGAGAAGGCAGTGTTGGCAGCTCTGCCTGCCTGAGCATTTGGGCTGTTTGAATTTTGGGTGGAGGTGGCAGTTGCTGTACCTCACTCCTGCTAGTCAGGGTCTCACCTTTTTCCTGCACGTAACAACTCAAATCCCTCGTTCACTTTAGCGATGGGCAGTATGTGCGTGATCAGCAAGTCTGAGTTGAATTTCTTCTCCAAATAGCTGGAAACTAATTTGGGGATAGAGTCTCTCATCTTCCAACCTAGAAAGGGGAGAGAGCACCTGCAGTGAATGATGGGAGAAATGCTGTTTTGGTAAGGTAATGTTTGTAGAGTTTGCTGGTGCCAACAGTGTAGCAGCTTTCCTCTGAGCAGAATATCAGAGCCAACCAGGGCTTGTCCCCTCTACCAGGCTGTGCTGACCTGTAAAATACACTTGAGGCTGTGCCCTCGTAAAGTGCGGTAGCTGCGTCTTGAAACGCATCAAAATTAATAGGAGGAGGCTAAAAATGTGAGAGGGTCCCTTCTTTGAGGCTGACACCTCTCCCGTGAAGAAAGGCTGACAGAGTTGGGATGGTTCAGCTTGGAGAAGAGTAGGCTCTGGGGAGACCTTATTGCGGCCTTTCAATGCTTAAAGAGGGCTTAAAGAGGGCTTATAAGAAAGACATTTGACAAAGGCTTGGAGTGACAGGCCAAGGGGCAGTGTTTTTAAACAGAAAGAGGGTAGGTTTGGATTGGACACAGGGAGGAAATTTTTTACAATGAGGGTGGTGAGACGCTGCAACAGATTGCCCAGAGAAGTTGTAGATGTGCTGTCACTGGAAGCGTTCAAGGCCAGGTTGGACGAGGCTTTGAGCAAGTTGTTCTAGTGCAAGATGTCCCTGCACACAGCAGAGGGGTTTGACTAGATGATCTTTGAAGGTCCCTTCCAACCCAAACCATTCTGTGATTCTGTGATTTGGGAACTACCATGAAAGGAAAAGATGGAAATGTCTAAAATGTTTTCTTGAGTTTCATACCTCCGAGCAGAGTCCCCTTCCATGTACGCCCAGACAGCAGAAGCATAGGATCAACAGAAATCACTGAACCAGACACTGGTACTCCAACCATCACGCAGACGCCAGTGTTCATATTGCAGGAAGCCAGGGCAGCAGTCTGATGGGACAGGCAGGTGAATTAGAGAACGTGCTGATGAGTTTGTTAGAAAAGCATTCTTTCTGTGCAGTCATCTGCCCTTCCCTGGCAATCTGGAAACACACGAACTTGGAGGGCTCAGTGCCCGTCCTGAGACTCGTACATCCTTTTCTCCCAAAGCCAACAGACTGCCTTCCTGAGCACAGACGTGCCCACCAGTGCAGGCAGCCGGCAAGGAGCTGCCCGCCAGGGTGAATTTTGCCCTGGCAGGAGCCTGTGAGTGAGGTAGGAGGGAGGGCACGTGCTGAAATGCCACCTACCATGGTATCCGCGTGCCCGATGACCTCAAAGGAGTAGTCCACGCCGTGGCCTGTCATCTCAGTGAGCACCTCCTGGATGGGCTTCTTGAAGTCCCGAGGACTGATGCAGTCGGTGGCTCCCAGCTCCCTGGCCTTGGCAAACTTGTCCTTGTTGATATCCACGGCAATGATGCGGGCAGCTCCAGCCGCCTTGCAGCCCATGACAACAGAGAGGCCAACTCCTCCAACGCCGAAGATGGCGCAGGTGGAGCCTGGTTTTACCTGCACGACACGGGGCCGTGTGAGTGTCCAATGTGAAGAGGAGGTTTCTGTTGCACAGGGTTGGTGAGGGTGCTTGTGCTCGACAGGCCTGAATACCAACCTTGGCGGTGTTGATGGCAGCCCCGTAGCCTGTGGGAAACCCACAGCCGAGCAAGCAGACTTTGTCCAGAGGTGCAGCAGCATCTATCTTGGCAACGGCGTACTCCGGGACCACGGTGTATTCTGCAAAGGTGCTGACCCACAGGAAGTGGTGGATCTGCTTCCCTTTGCAAGTGAACCGGCTGGTCTTGTCAGGCATCAGGTTTTGTGGTTCAGAGACACTGTTGGGAGGTGCATGCATTTGTTTTTCATCAAGTCAGGCACCCGTGGGGTTGTCAGACTTGTTGACAGAGAGCTGACCGCATTTTAGTGTAGGGGAAGAAGCAGCAAACTCACTGGCACTTCTGGCAGTAGTAGGATTCGGGATTCAAGCAGAAGCTGCATTCCCCGCACTGTGGAAGGCAAAGGGGGATGACTTTGTCTCCTGCAACAAAGCAGATCCCTGTTAGGTGCCTCTTGCTCAGAGGCCCTGAGGGTGCTGCCTGTTGGAGCGCCTCTGCTGAGCTTTCCAGTGGCTGCATCCTACCACGAGCCCTCTGCTTTCTCTGTCAGGAGGAAGCGCTCAGAGCCCTGCTCGTGTGCATGGGGAACAGAGCAGGGAGGTGTATGAGACAGTCCAGCGCAATGAGCGTGCACTCAGGTTTTGAGGCACTGACGTGGGAGCAGGGGGGAATTTCTGAGCTCTGGGCAGCCTCGTCCGCTTTGAGAGCTGACTCCCGGGCGTGTGTTTGTGTGCGTGTGTCTTACCTGGTTTCACAGAGGTCACGCCTTCTCCAATGCTTTCCACAATCCCAGCTCCTTCGTGGCCTGGGATAACTGGGAAATCCACATTAGGAAAGCAACCTTCCAAAACGTGGTCATCTGTGCGACAGATGCCTGTGGCCACAATCTGTTTGGAGAGGAAAGAGCAGCTGAGCTTTAGAAATGGTCTGGCCTCTGTTTAACTCAGTTTGTGGAAGGATTTTTCACGGGGCTTCTCTGGACAGTTAAGGCCTGTCAGTGGACACAGAGCCTGACAGGTATATTCAAGGTATAACCACAAGAAGAGCAATTCCCACAAGGCAGAAAAAAAATATTGAAACGTGTTTTTACCTTGATACGGACTTCACCTGCCTTTGGAGGTGCAACCTCCACCTCCTCAACAGAGAGTGGCTTGCCCACGGCCCAGGCAACAGCAGCTCTGCATCTGATAACCTGGAAGCAACAGAGGGGATTGCGCTGCATGGGAATGTTTGCCTTCGGCGCACGGTCAGGGACGATCGTCTTACAGTCACCTCGAACAGAGCTGCACAGCGCGTCTCTGCAGACGGGAGCACGCGCTGCCGGAGCCACACAGCTGTCCTGTGCTGCGGCCTGGGGGCCTTGCTGGGTGGGGGGGATGTGGTGGGAGAGCAGAAACACGGGAGTGCTCAGCTGTACGCGAAGCCAAGTGATGTTCAGTAAACACTGGCGTAGTGTGAGGTGTGAAATGCAAAGATGAAGTGACCGGTCTGTAGAGGGTAAGGCTTGTGTTTTCCCTGGGAGCACGGACCTGGAAAAACCCACCTGCCTTGTGTCTGTGGGAGAAGGCTCTGGGGGCAACCCCAGGGCAGCCGGGCCGAGCTGCTGCAGCACCGGAGAGGTTGCAGGCCCTGCTGGAGGGGGAGCCTCCCAACAGCACTCAGGGCTGATGCCCTGCCCAGGCTTTGGGTGGTCTGTGCTAAGGGGAAGGTGAAGATGGCTCTGGCCCCTCTCCTGTCTGCCACGTGAGTACCAAGTCAGTTCCAAGCTGACGGGGAGAAGATCCCTGAAGGAAAGAGGCTCTGGTGTACTGGGCAAATTTCACAGCAACACGTGCAATTCTGTATCTTAAACGCCAGAAGGACAGCACTTTTAGTACTGGTGGAAATGCCTGTTAAGAGCTTTGCTGTCGGTCTTGTAAGATACGGGGCTGAAGGTACCTAAGAGGGGTTAAGGAACGGCCCCTGTCTGGCTGGCAACTGGATAATTTTTTCCCTTGCCAAAGGGATGATTTGTGTGTGGCATCTCCCAAACCCCGAGCCAATCACCCTGGAACTGGTTTGACGTCAGCATAATTCAGCTTGCAGCTCGAAAGGGGTTTTGCCAAGGAAAAGGTTGAATGCAAGAGATGAATGGCTGTGAGACTGCAGCTCTGCAGAGCTCTGTTTCCCTGCCAAAGCGGGAGCGCAGAGCAGGCTTGAGCAGGAGGGTGTTTTTCAGAGCGGTAGGATTCAGTATTTTCATTGCTGAGCTGCTGGGCAGGACAGGAGAGGAATGCACTACCTAACGCAGGTACCGACGCGTGCAGTTGTACGAAAGCAGAAGCTTGTGTAATTCAAAGGGGTTTGGGTGGGTTACGGGAGTAAGGTCAGAGGAGAGGGGGCGCGCGGTAGAGGTGCGCAGGCTGAGCCATTTGCAGAATGTTTCCCCAAGAGCCGGGCACCTCGGAAGGGCAGATGGGAAAGGAGTGGTCCTTACTTTTCCAGAAGTGGCCATGGGGTCTTAGCAGAGCTGTTGCCGTCGCTGCAGCAGGCTGGAGGGAAGCTGCCGCCCGTCTCGCCGAAGGCCCGTGTTACGAAACAGCCCAGCCGTGGGTTCGGAGGCCTCCTGGGCCGCCGCCGGCCGCAGCTGGAGGGGAGGCCGGGAGCGTGGAGGGAGTGCTGGCGTGGGAGCGTCGCCGGAGCGCGGGGAGCGGCGGTCACCCTGTGCCGATGCCGGACGCTGAGGAGCACAGCGAGCGCTGAGCGGAGGAGCTGGGTAGATGCCAACGGGAGCAGTGCCGCTCCACGGGGAGCGGCAGTCGTCGTCCGGGAAGGCTTTTATTGGTGGCTCTGCCTTCGGCCGTGCCCTGCCCTCCCTGCCTAAAAGGCGCAGAGAGCTCAGGGAGATTTTTCTCCTCTGGCTGCTTCTGGCAGCTGCGGAGGGAGGAGATTCATGCCTCGGGGTCCCCTTGTTGCCAAGGGGTAGCATTTCACCTGGCAGCAGTTCACACCAAGGTGTTTGCGAAAGGATTAAACATTAAAAAGAAGAAAAAAAAGGCAAACATGCATGCCCTTTTGGAGTGAAACTTAACTCTCCTTGGTACAGCAGCCATTTTCACCTGGGTAGTCAGGGGAGAATGTGTCAGGAAGGGGGGCCTTTCCAAGGACACATTTGTTCACTCATGTGTAACCAGGTTTGCGAGGGGGTTCACTGCCCCGGGCTCTCCTGGTTCCCACAGAGCTTTTTCTGCTGAGGCATTGGGCGAAGTGATTGATAGGAGACTGATTGATAGCGAGACCTTATTGGAGGACCAGGCTGAGATGAGCACCCCGTGTGTGACCCTCAGGCTTGGGAACTGCTTCTGCACTTGGGAAGACATCAGTGCCCGGTTTATGTGTTCAGGGGTTGCCTGGAGAGGTTTGTGCGGGCGCTCGCTACCACGTGTCCCAGCCCTGCTTCATGGGGGAGGAGAGTGGGTCAGCAGCAGCAACAGCATTTGATGTTGTTAGGCCAAACCCCCAGCTCCCAAATCCCCTGACCCTGTCTCCAGCTTCACTGATGCAGACCGGCAGCTCTGCTGTGCCCCTACAGCTGGCTGAGCTCTTGCCTGGGATGTGGTGGCCCTGTGGAGTGGCCATGGCTGCAGGCACGTGGAAGTGCTGCTGGGCAGCCCATTTTTTCTCCTTATATTCTGAAGACTGCTGTTATATTCTCTACCCTTCATGCAATTGGGAATGCCTTGAAAAAAACATGTGTCTGGCACATGGAGGATACGTTACCTCTCTGTACTCCTTTCTGTCCTCACAAGCTAGATTTAAAAAGGCCTTCTCTGGCTTCTAGGTCATCAGTTAAACATACCTTAGCTGGTACAGTAAACTAGCTTGGCCTCCACAGAAAATATTTTGTTGGAATACTCTGAGAATTGAGATATTATTATGCTCTTGTTTCTGCTGAATTCACGTTACTAAAGATGAGATCAATTAAGTGGAATTAAACCCTCCTTTCCTTCTGTTTTACATAGTGATCCAGTTCACACTGTTGGTTCACACACAACCTGCCCTGAAAGAGATCAGAACTCTTCAACTGAACTGCACCTGAAAAGAATTATTTTGTGGTCCAGAAAGAATCTTCAGACCTGACTGCACAGGTAACCCCACAGAAACAAATGACTGAAGTTTGGGTCTTAATTGCTGTGTAAACTGAGTTTCTTATACACACGCGTGTTTAAGGATCTTCTTCTGTTAAAGTCTAATCTCTTGGTAAACTTATCTTCAAATCATTAACCTAACTGGGCCACTCTTTCTGCTGACACAAACAAGTCGTCATTAGCACACAGTCCCCTTACTTCACAGGTTCTTCTATCCAGCTACCATGCACACAAGTAGCAAGCTCTGATTAATACCTTCAAAAGGTAAGTCAACGTTGACCATGTTTGCCGAGATAGAAATAGCCTCTGTTCCTATTTCCACGTTACAAACACAGAAAGCAGTAAGATGCTTCAATGTTTGATTTCTTCCAAACTGTTAACCAGTCACCTGTTTCTTCCCATTTACTCTGTATTCACACTTAAAGGTTAAGAAACCTCCCCTTTATTTAATGGAAACAAGTAACAATACTTGATGCACATTCATATTTCTTCTGATTGTTTCGCAAGCGTGAGATGCACTTGTATAAATTGGCCAAAGATGTAAAACCATACTGATAAAACAACTAAAACATCCCCAAGAAAGAGGTACAAAGGTGAAAAAAGCCAAACCACAACACAGAACACCACCACAGCAGTTTTATATAAAATGCTTGGAGGTGTTAATTTGGTAAAATATCCAGTGGTGAGACATTCTCTAGTACCTAAGTCTATGATTTACTTAAATATCATTTACTGAAATTATTAATTCAAACACATGGTCACCATAAATTTTAATCTCTGCAGTAATTTCCTTGCCTATCAGGTAATGGAATGCTAAAATCATTCAGGATAATCATAGTTCTGACCTAGAGTTTTACTGTGCTGAGCTGCGTGCACAAATCTGTTAAGCTTGCAGTGTTATGAAGGCCCAAAGAAACAGTTCCCTTAATTTCTCTTTTATTCAAAGATTGCACATTAAAAGCCATTTTAAAAAATCCAAACCTTTCATAACACCTGTAATTCATAGCTGGCTATTAAAAGAAAATTGCAGCACAATACAGAGGACTTAAAACAAGAATCAGGAGAATGAGATAGGAGGAAAAATACTTTTCATTTATAAATGTTGTGCTTAAAGTCCAGGGTTTGAGCTTGATCCTTTTATTCAAGGGTGGTGGTGGTAGACCTTTCAGAAATGTCTTGGTTTGTATTTCCTATCTGGTGTATTGGAGGATAATGAAGTTTGTACTGGTGCTGAGCCATCTGCTGCTTAACAATTGGGAAACCTAAAACACCAGGACACTGCGAATACTGCAATATAAAACAATGAGTTAGTGACTGTAGAAAAGGCCCCAGGCTAATGTCAGCAAAACACTGCTATTTTCTCTGATCTAGGTTATTGCTGTCAACCAGGGTACTCCTTCCCTGCTCCCCACCCCAGCTTGCAGCAAAATGCCAGAGCAGATGTGCAAACCCTGCTGCAGATGCAGAGAACAAAATTCATGCAAGACTGCAAAGCCTTCACTCATGAAGCCCGGGGCTCCCGGCAATTAATCACCAAATATAGCCTGGGAAGTCCTTGGAGGGGGGCTCAGACACATCTTTCCAGTTACAAATGGCTGTAAGGGTAACCTCTGAATGGCACAGCTTATTCTGGGCTGAAACACTGAAGTGTTTCACTTAGTAAAAACGGTCAGCTGCAATATGCCTCTGTCTTCAGGTTGACTGTCAGTATTTGAGCAAAGCTGATGGCGTCTCTGTCCTCACCACTTTCCCCTGTTTGTTACACAAAAATCTAAAACTAACATTTACAGCACATCTAAAATAGGGACAGTCAAAAAATGAAGTGCGTGCTGCATAGTTAGAACCTGAGAACAAACCTAAATTCTACTGTTACATGCTTTCTATATGTAGAGCAAGTAACACCTAAAGTAACTGCTAGCAAATGACAACGAAAAGAAAACATGAATGTAATTCTCCAGACTCTGTAAGTCATAAACAGCTAGAACTTTCAAAAAGGGTAGTCCCCACACATACTAAGACATACAAATGTAATTCCCACTTCTGCCCAGGAGAATATTCAATTATTCCCGTGGTGAATCCTGTCAAATGTCTCTGGCAAACAATATTTCCGATTTCAACACTCTATGAAAACAGAGGCTGAGCTGAACTCTCAATATTTGAGGAACACACGAGAGCTAAATTCTGAGTTTGCAATGTAGATATACACCCAGTACCTTCCTTTTTGAAAAGCTCTGAAGTTCAAGGTAAACTACCCAGTGATTTTAGGACTAATTGTACTGGGACTCTGTTCCCTAACTCACCAGAGGAATGGTGAGTTGCTTTTCCAGTAAACATGGGCTATTTCTGTGTTCCCGCTCCTCATCCTAAAACGTTCCTTGGAATGCAATGTAGCTAACTAACCCCTGGCACTCTACAGCTTGGCATTGCCAGGCTCCCTTGGTTGCGTGCTCTTTTCCAATGGGTAGCGGGCAGAGACCTCCTCATTTGTGCGGTCTTTTCTCCCTCTGCCACCCAGAGTCTTTGCTCAAACCAGAAGCTGAAAGTTCCTCTGCAAAAAAAGACAGGGCCCACTGCATTTCAAAAGCTAAAGCTTTGCTGGCTTTATTACTCCATCTGCAACCCATGGACGCACACTGGGCGAGCTTAAGGGGCATAGTGGGTTGCCTTCCCCATTCTCTGCCGTGAAGTCATGCTCTGTGTTACCGTGCAGCTCCTTTAGGCTATTTATATAGAATCTTTACAATTAAACAATGTTTACCTCTTCCCTGTCCTTAGCAGATCAAATCCTTCATTGATTTTAGTGAAAGGAAGCGTGTGGGTTATTAATGGATCCAGAACAAATTTTTTCTTCATGTAGTCAGCAACCAGTTTAGGGACTGAATCTTTACTCTTCCATCCTGAAAAAACCCACAGACAATGGATAATGAAACATCAAATGCTTGTGAAAGTAGATAAAAGTTACGGCAGCTTAAATTTTTAGATAAACTTTCTATAGCAGAATAGCGTGATGAAATGTTGCAGCATGTCTTTACCTTTGTAACACAGAGTGCCAGGAAACATGGGATGAAGCGCAGCTATTGTACATATGACAAACCCAGTAAGTGCTTTACTGGTAGAAGACCAGTAGAAATTTTGAATCTTTACGGAATCCAAACTTTTCCCCGCATTAAATACTGTTTCAACTTGTCTATTGGTACATTGCCCACTAAATCACACATCATACAAAAGCCAGAGTGCTGACATCCATGTTGGTAACTGGAAACTTGATTGCCTGGTCAAAACGGGGGGGGGGGGGGGGAGCGGGTGTGGATGTGTCTCTTTTTTCTTACAGCAGTACTAGATAAAGCTGGCTCAAATGGTAGGATGCCCTTTCAGGGGAACCTAATTTGTCTCTGCTATTCTATTCAGGTGTCTGTGGAATACATCAGAGGAACTGGTTGTGAGTGAGAAAACCTGTTGTTGGAAACAAGTTTTCTGTGGCCTTCAGCTTTGTGTTGAGTGGCCTAGGGCTTGCTGAGTGCGGGACTCTGCTGGGAGAGCTCAGAAAAGAGAAAGAACTGGAAGGGACTGAAGGCAGCTGGCAAGGGGCTGAGCTGGGGTCTGACCTATGTGGAAATCAGGTGGCTTTAGGGTCCTGACTCTCCATCTCTCCTGCTCTCTCTTTTTCTTTCCCTCTCTTTCTTTCTTTCTATGCTTCTCATTCTCCTTTTTGCTCTTGCTCTTTTTCTCCCCCTCCCTCTCTCCTCTCCCCCCCATCTTTTCTTGTCTTTTTCTCCCTTTGTCCTTTTCTCTCATCTTTCTCATTTTCTTTCTCCTTATCTCTTTTTCTCTTCTCTATTTTCTCTCTTCTTCTCCCTCCCCCTCCTTTTCTTTCTCTCTCCTTCTACCTTTCTCTCTCCCCCTTTTTTTCCTCATTTTCCCTTCGTCTTCTTTCTCCTCTTCGCCCCCCCTTTTTCTCTATTTTTTGTCGTTTTATCTCTTCCTTTCTCTGCCTCTTCTTCTCTCCCCCTTCTTCCCCCTTTCCTCCCTGTCTGTTTTTCTCTCTCCTCTCACCATTAACTAACAGGTCCCATAATTAATTAGGACAACCTAAGCAATGAATTTAGACAGATCCCATTTCATTCAATGTGATTTACAAGTTTCCCAAGCCAGTTAAATCACATCTTTCCAAGTCCTTACCTCCAAAGACGGACCCTTTCCAGGTGCGACCAGTGAAGAGGAGCATGGGGTCAAAAGTGATCTTCTGTGTTGCAGGGGGCACTCCCACAATCACACTGACTCCGTAGTTGTATTGGCAACACGCCAAGGCTGCCGCCTACATTTGAAACAGAGGGACACCCCAGAGTCATGCAAGATTTGCCGCTGGGGCACAAAAGTTTGAATTCCTTCTCCTCCTCTCAGGGTTCAGCCTGCAATTCATTTTTTGTACCTGAAACCACATCAGACAATTTCCATTGCATCTGCTCACACCATTATATCTGCTGTCATGGGTTAGATATGTCCTAGCTTTGTTCTCCTTCCCCATTTTGTCTTAGTCATTAGTGATAAGCCGCTGTTGGAAAGCAGATAGCGGTCTATGTGAAATTTAGCCACCCTGGTTAGGGCAGGGGACTACACTGAAGTTCCCTTTCCTAAGTTTTTGAGTGTGCTTCTGTCTCTGCCATCTCAGTGGCAGGCAGCTGGACTTAACAGGTTTGAAGTTAGCTTGGCACTTTGCCAGTGGCTCGCAGCTCCTCGCCCTTGATGCTCAGTGGGTTAGCAAAGAGAGAGCTAACAAGGTATTGCCTCATTTGACCACATCTTTTGGTTGCATACCATGGTTTCAGTACGGCCGATAACCTCAAAGGAGTAGTCCACACCACAGCCAGTCATTTCAATCAACACTTCGTGAATAGGCTTCTTGAAATCTTTAGGGTTGACGCAGTCAGTGGCTCCCAGCTCTTTGGCCTTGGCAAACTTGTCGCTATTGATATCAATGGCAATGATGCGGGAAGCTCCAGCCGCCTTGCAGCCCATGACAACAGAGAGCCCAACTCCTCCGAGGCCGAAGACGGCACAGGTGGAGCCTGGTTCCACCTATAATAACCATATAAACATGGCATACTGTTACAGTCTAGGTAAAGTACAATGCATTTTCTTATTATCAACATGTTTTCACTTAAGTGAAATGTGTTATGTTTTTCTTGTAATGTGTTATGTGTTATGTTTTTCTTGTAATTTAGAGATTACCTGCTGAGAAGGAATTTGCACATGCATACCTACTTGTGCAGTAGCCAGCTATACTGTTATAATCCTACATGCAACTAAGATATATTGTCCCTAAAATACATTTCTGAGACCAGGCTTTCATTACGCGTCGCAGCTCCAGGTTTAGGGATACATTTTTTTAATGATGCTTCATATTCCAGTGGTGTTAAGATCTGTAGTGTCACTCCACTGGAGACAGTGCCAGCTGTAAAAGTCACATTCATGTATTGCTACAAATTACCAGTGTTGCATATATAGGCTTCCATGTATTCCTAGACTTATGTTACAATAAAACAAATCAGCTCTGTTGTAACATTTTTCTAGGGGTAATACAGCTATGACAGAAAACTTAGTAGATGGTAATAAGTATTTTTACTGGATTTTGAACTGAAGACTTCTGAGTACCTTAGAGACAGAGAAACTGAAGTAGGCAAAGAACTAGTATCTTCTTTCCACCCCGAATTCAACCTTCTGGCTGCCATGCTGATGACCGGCTCCTGAACCGACACAATCCTGAAAAGACCCCATCAGATACCAGAAACACCCACCACGACACTTACCTTGGCAGTCTGCACAGCTGCCCCATAACCAGTTGAAAATCCACAGCCAATGAGACAGACTTTTTCCAGAGGAGCAGCAGAATCAATTTTGGCTACAGCAGATTCATGCACTACTGTGTATTCTGTGAAGGTACTTGTACCAATAAAATGGTAAATTGCTTTTCCTTTACAGGTGAATCTAGTGGTGCCATCAGGCATTAATCCAGCAGCTGAACCAATGCTGTTTGAAAGATGACCAGAAATAATGGCAAGTGAAATCTGTTGAATGTGATCAGTTTTGTATAAATAAAAATCAAATAAGGGTTGTAGGTAACCCTGGAAAACTCACTCATTTTTACTGCACAGATTACCCTTGGTGCTTAAGCAGCTGCTGCACTCCCCACATTGTGGAACAAAGAGTGGAATAACCTTGTCTCCTAGAAATAGAACAGTAATGACAGAGCATTAAAAAAGGCAGACAAGAAGCATGCAGGTAAAAACATGAAGCAAGTGTATTTAATTCCTAGGCAAATGTGCACTAGGAGCGCGGTGCTGGTTTTATTTCCTTCTGCTGCCCTTGGAAGATAAACCATCTCTCTCTGTTATAAGGACATCATTAGGGCAAATTATGACAACTAATTTCAATATGCAAAATTCCTGGTGTCTTTCATAGAACTGAGTCTGAGCTATGTCACAAAACCGTGTTAGCTACTGACATTCCCAAAGTACTCATTCAGCAGTTTATTGCATCTTCTACTTAAAAGGAAAATAGTAATACACAGTTAAAGAAACTGAGATAAAAATTGACATCCAGTAGGACAGCAGATTGGAGTGCCAAGGTAACAGAGCTGTAAACTATGCATACAAAGAATGGGAAATTAAACATTAATTTGCCAGCCCTCTTGAGTCTCTTTCCTATTTCTAGTCCTATTCCTGTTGCATTGGAGTAAAGGTAGGTAAAATATTTGTCAGAGAAGCAGTGACACACGCAAGCTAAGACAACATCTCTAATTCCCTAGGGCAACTATATGAATACCAAAGTAGCACATAGCTTCCCAGTGCAATTTTTTACTGCTACGCACTTTCCACAGCAACAATGTATGGTAAATCCCTAATAATCTCTAAACAGGTAATCCCCAATACAGATCAATTTGTGATTTGGCAGTTCTAAAATGTAGCTAATCCTTGACACGTTGAGAGTCAAGGGAAATCTTTGATTTCCGCTAAAAAATGGAAAATGCCTACAGAACATGAAATGCCCCCACTAACCCGACCCTCAGTTAACTTAGAACTGTGACATGGACTTAGTAATTAATCATTCTGCTAAAGAAACTTTGCACGTCTTGGAGCCTTTTTTAGAACTTGAAGGTGTAAATTAAGCAACATCTGAGAAACGTGATTTTATACGTGTGTGTATGTATGTGTGTGTGTGCGAGTTCAAGCCTGCTGCTCAACTGGAAGCACATGGCAGCTAGAATTAGACAACAGAGTGATTTATGAACACTGACGTAAGAGAAGAAGCAGTTAGGAGCTATCACTGAAATCTGCAATATACGCATTTGTTTGGAGTTAAAGCAGGAATCTGTAATAAAACTTTTTCTTATCATACATACCAACCTGCTTTGGACAGACTTCATACTTGTTGCCAGTACGAACAGACACTAGAAGTATGGAGGTGTTAAAAGTGAACTACTTAGGTATTGTAACAAACTGCCTGGATAAAATGGAGCATTTCTATGCAGATTTTGTTCACTGCATATTTTGTCTTAATAATTTACCCCTTATTAGAATGTGTTCGGTCCCGTAAAAGTGTATAGAAATCCCGCCTCATCTTGCAGCAATTGGAGGAAAATCAGCATCTTTCACTGACTTCTCTATCTACCCACTGTGTAGAGTGTAGCGAGAGCAGCTGGTCCCAGTAAGTGTCCTCAGAGCCACCCAGCCCTCAGCGAGCAGTGCTGACTCACTGCACCGGTGCTGCGCACAAGCAAAGGCCGCAGCAGGGTGGGCACCCTGGCCATGCTCTTATACCTTTAAAGTGAAGTAATTGAACACACAGAGCTAAGTTCTGGTCTAGTGAAGTCAATGGATTATTTAGCTGTTAGGAGAATTGAAAGAAGGTGCTTTGACGTGTTGTCTAGTGCTTTGCCTTATTCTTGAGAGAGATCAGCTGTGTAAACTGTGTTTAAAGAACTTGCAGCTAATACCTGATTTTCTATGACCAACAGCAAAGAATCTATGTTCTTAATCCTGTGACAGGAAAAGCGCTATGTACGTGGAAAGCAAGCTGCAGATGTTTTTGCCAAAACCAAAAGAAATTGAATAGAAAATCTGAAAATAAATCAAGATTGGGAACACAGAAATATGTAAACAGCATGTCGTGTCCTTTAAGGTATCCTTGAAAAAACTCAAAGTTGGAACATTTTCCTCTGCAACACAAGTACTCACACATGTACTCATCTTTGACTTAAAGAGTCTGGAAACTCAGCACAGGGTTTGTGTTCAGTGCTGTTTCATACCTGGTTTGATCGAAGTTACTCCCTGCCCAACACTCTCCACAACACCAGCTGCTTCATGCCCCAGAATTATTGGAAAAGGCATAATGAGTCCACCAGTTATCACATGGTCATCAGAGCGACAGATCCCTGTGGCCACAATCTGATTTAGAGGAAAGAGAAGAATATTTCAGCATTTAACTATGCCACATCATATGCAGAAGTGAAATGGTATCATATATTTAACTATGCCACATCATATGCGGAAGTGAAATGATATCCTATATTTGGAGAAGTCACTTACTTCCCTCCAAAATCACATATGCACACAATAAATCTACAGGTAAAACACTTTTGGTTGTGTGATTCATTATTTTCATGGTCTGTATTAGTCTTTAATCTACAAAGCAAGGCTCCTTTGTGATACTGAGCTCTGTAGGGAGTCTCATTGATTATCTGGCAGAACCCATGTTCTAGGAACACAATTACATATGAAGAACAGAATAAAATAAATTATTCCTAATATCTATATATACATACATAAATAGAAAAAGGTTGTAATACTATAGAAATATTACAAAATTATGTAAATATAAATTAACTATCACATATTGTTTCTAAACATAGAAATATATATTTTATATTCCTTATATTTAGATTATATCACAATATATCATATAATAGATATGTTATAAAAATATGTATTATACAATGATATTATATATAATTACATTGTAATTATATATTATTTATATATTTTAAATATATGTATATGTTATATATACAAAAATGTAGGCCACACATAGTATTTTATATCACATTTTGCCTTTTCTTGCAGGTAGAAGAGCAGCATTTCTTTTGAAACATTCAGGTATGTCTTTACAACTTTTATTCTGACAAATGGAGTTGTCAGCCCCATGAGAGTGTTCTCCTCACTTGTGTAACATTTGAAACTTGCTCTAAAATGAAAACAGCTGTTGAATTCCACAAAGTTCCTGAAATGTAAGAGATGCTCAATACCCAGTTAAAAAAGGAAGCTCCTAGCCCTACTGAGCTATTTCCTAGCACAGATTCAAACAAAGTAAAAGAGAATTTCTTGCTCCATGCTATAGGAGATTCAGATTTTTGCCTTGTACTGTAGTGTTTTCAGCCTATTAGAAGCACAGGTGTCTTAGTAAACAAAAACCCAACCCTGAAAAACTTTTCTTTTTTTAAAGAACCTCATGATCAAATTTAGGACTTGAGCTCACTGAATAGTAACTACTCACCTAGTGAATGTTTTCCAACTGGATCCTAAAAATCTATAGAAATAATTCTGATGAACAGCGAGATAGAATGCAAGTCATAATAGTTGTTTTAAGTTTTATTTGTAGTACCTTTATGCGAACTTCATGTGATTTTGGTGGGGCAACTTCCACTTCCTCAATAGAAAATGGTTTATTGGATTCCCACATTACTGCTGCTTTGCATTTAATAACCTGCAAACAGAGCAAAGAAAAAGGGAACGGCACTTGAATTTGCAAGTCACCACACAGAGACAGATTCTTATATTTCTGCATGTGAAACTCCTGCTCATATTTGGGGGAGGAGAGGGAAAATGACAGGAAAAAAAAATACCCAACCCCAAAATGCAACAAAAAAGCCAACACCAAAGCACAGCGTAAGCCCATTTTTCCCCCACCAAGATCACGTCTGTGTTCGTATTTGTGTCATACGAAGTTTTCAGCAACATGTATAATACTCTCCTAGGATAACTGGATACCTTATCCATCCTCATTGCTCCTTCTCTAACTTCCTTGGAGGATTATTTTTGCCGTGTTGGATTACTGGTGTATATTTGTGTCTCCTTGGAGATGGCACACTAAATGATGCCATATATCAGGTTGTGATAAAGTCTGTATTGCCTAGAACTGCCTGTGTTGGGAACTGACAAAATCACTAAAAATGGAATTCAGAGCCTAATACAGGTTTATAAACATTTTATTAGAGCCCAAGCGCAGCCATAAGGTGATGGCTGAGAGGACACCTATGTAAAATGACATAGCACGATGCAGAGGTAATCTTGAAGAAGCAACAGTCCCTTTAGTGCAAGATTATCCATGCTAAGGTTCCTTACTTCTCAAAACGGGTATTTAACTCAGGTGGGGTTGCTCCCAATGCCCAAGACAGCTTTTTTTTGTCTGTTAGGCTAAAGTTTGCCCATTAACTCTGCAGGCTTTGTCCAGGTGATGATGGGCCTCTGGGCTCCTCTGACCATCTGCCACTAAGAGAAAAATGCACTCAGAAGAGAGAGGAGCGTTGTCCACTCCTCATCCCAGGCTCTCAGACAGAAGGTAGCCCCAGCTTCCACCCTGCAAGCTCACTCCTAGTGTATTCAAAGACAGGGGGGCCTCTGTATCTCTCTATTCATTCCTGTTCTTCCTCGGTGGTCTCTGCCCATCCCAGAGCTTTAAACAACTCCAGGCCCTGGGATATGATTTTCCATGTCACCCTTATGGGTGACACTCTATTAAGTCCCCAGTCACCCAGTCACACTATTCAGTCCTACTGACTGCAAGCGTTCAGGTGGCATTATCTTGAGAGGGAAACAGAGGCGAATTGAGTCCACGATGTAAGAAGTTTAGCACATGCATAAGTATCCCGCATGACTGGGACAACTTAACACCGGTGTGCTGCAAAGTTCTCGGGGGGGGGGGGGGGGGGGGGGGGGAATAAAGCAACTTTTTAGTATCAAAGCTTTTGAAGTAGAAGGTCTAATTATCAACAAATTGTCAACTGAAAAAATGTCAAGAAAATAATTGCTAGGAAATACTAAACACACGAAATAAAACAGCGCACTTTCAGCAGGCAGACCCAAAGTGGGAATGAGCACGCTTTGAAAAAGACAGACTCAAGAGAGGTTTGCACTAAATGTAATGTTTCATGTGTCAAATGCAAGTGTGATTAGTAAAAAATTCACAAGTGAGGCCAAAGATCACATTTTCAAGGGCCACATTTTCTAGGAAACTTACTTAAAAAAAAAAAAAAGAGCTTATGTGTTTATATTGTATCCCACATAGCTCAATAATGATTTCATAACTTGCACATGCAAAGCACACATAGTGTTTATCAGAACAAACGTAGCCAAGAACTGTGGACTGCTGAGAACAAATAAACCTCTCCCACAATTAGACATTGGTTAACTATGTATTGTTCTAATGGTTGAGTCCCTGTGAACTTTTACCGACTATAGCAGGATCCCACACATGCACCAACAGCACACTATCACCCATTTCATCTATTAAGGCAAGCACTAGCTGGAGCCACGGGGTTTTTTTCTGCTCGTATGTTCTACCAGCCTTAAACGTTACTGCAGCAGGGGGAGGGTAGGTGTAGAAACACACCCTTTTACAGAACATAAGGATTATGCTGCTTGGTCACATAAACTACATGGTAACTCACTTATTACTCCAAGATAAACACAGCGAAAACAAGGCAGTTTAGTTACAGCACAGCACTTCATTTACCATGCTCAGTCCAAGGCTGGGTGGAGGACTGAACTTGGGGAATTTACCTACAAGTGAACTACAATTAATTTTGCACTTGCAGTATCTCAGAGGTAAAGAGAGTTGTTTGTTTGGTTTTTTTTTCCTCTTGTTCTGTTTGGTTTTAGAATAGTGAAGACAGCTGGCAGTAACAGCAAATGATCCTGGTACGTTCCTAAGGCACAGCAAGGTACGTGCCTTCAGTTGTTTTCCATCTCTGGGTTCCTGTTCATCAACCTCTCTTGCACATCTCTGGCTGTATGTTAGCATCTCTCAGGCAGTGCAAGCAGCAACATATCCTGTCTTCAGCAGTGGTATTAACCTACGTCTCTCTTGTCACTTACTTTCTAGCAAAGATGTAAATACTCATTTCAGTCCCAGCTCAGTACTGCATTGCATGTGATACTTACTTTTGGTCTTCATTAACTTAAGCTCCAGACTTGTTATGTGCCTATTCAAATTTAATGACTGTCCTGACATCAGCACAATTACACCCTGAAATTTAACACAATATTAACCATGTCTTTTTTTTAGAAAACAGACTGATTGAATTATAAAGAAGCTAAAAATAGTTTAAACCACTGTGGGATCTCAGAATGGAAACTGATAGAGCTGATACATTGATCTGAACCCTTACTACATTGTATCCTATTTTAAACTGTCCAATCAGAGATTAAAAATAGTTTGCCGACCCTGGGGGCAGGTTATTCTTATTCTGGTGCTGTCACCTTATGTTGCCTCAGTGTTTAAAAAAAAAAATTACTCTCTTGAAGAGTGCAACAGCCATTTTCTAGGAGAGTACAGTGCCCTGCAAGTAAAGGCAGCTCTCCAGTACCAGCTTCCTCCTAAACTCTCATCTGTGCTATACTACCAGGACGTATGGTGTCCCTGCAAAGAAACTGCATTTAAAAATGCATTACTCAGCTGCAGCAAAGAAACTTTTCTAATATAAACTTTTGCTTACTTTGCCTGCCGTGCTCATGTTGACCGGTGTGTCTGTTTCAAATCTTGCCACCACCGATTTCTTGCGCCAAGAATTCAGTCAGCTGCAAAGCAGTCAGGTTGCTGATACCACAAGTCTTGCCCAATACACTGGAAGCTGGTCTTGTGAAGCGCTCCTGCAAGTGCACTGCTCTTTCCTTTTAGCCAAGCCCTGCCTTAGCCAAGTCCCACCCCTTAATCAGCCAAAGCGTTAGAATGAAAATAAACTACCCCTCTGCTGAAACCTCACTCTTTACAGTGCTTCTGTCTTCCCAATTGCTTTGTCACACTTTTCCCCACCTTCTTCACATCCCACATATGGTTGCCTTCAACATCATGGGAAGAAAGCAAAAGCCCTGGCTGGAAGCTGTCCCCTCTTTCCACCTCCCTGGGAAGCTGCCCTCCAAACCTGCTGCTCTCAGGGGCACTGTAGGTGCAAAGAGAAAAGGGGAGAGTGGCTCTTGAATTCACAGCAGCAGGGACGCAGTGGGAACATGAAGGCTTTGCTGAATTACTTTGGTGACACTTGTAAGAGCCCAGCTGATTGATACATTAAAACATGCTATTGTGCAAGCTGCTTAAGAAACATACACTGTCTGGCTGCAGCTGTACCTGCTCCTGATTCCTTAGTTTTACAGTCTGGCTACTCGTTAATCTGTTGGAATGGATTTCAGTGAACAGTGACCATGGACAACGTGCTGATGGGAAAACAAAAATCGATAATTCAGCAAGAAGTGCTGCGAGATGATGTGCGTTTCTTACCACGTGCAACACCCTGCTCGATTTGCGAGTGACTACTTGACCCATTGGTTCCACCAACATCCGCAAGTGCAGGCCCCATCACTGCTCACGTGCCCACATACTTAGCTTCTCCTGGCACTACGTCCGGGTGCAAAGGATTGGGTGGAGGTCAGCACCACATGCCTTTGCTGTGGATTTCAAGCCTCATCTCTTTTCAAATTATGCCCAGCATTCTGAAATCAAGGTTTTCCCTTCAGAAACAAGCAAAAAAGAGATAAAAATACTGCATATAACCTGACTAGTAATTACTAAGCACAGCACTCTCTCAGGTTTACCTATATGACTGTAATTAATTTAAGAAGGGCTACAGGAAGAGGAAGCAGGGAGAAACGCAGTAGATGATAGATGTATGTAACCTCAGGCAGGTACTTCAGGGACAGCGGGGCATTCTGGTGGCCTCAGAGACACAACTCCAGCCTGCCAGGGACACGAGCTGTGTTTGGCCAGGGCTAGAAGAGCCGAGGTCAAAAGCACCCGCTAAACAATTTCAAAGACCCACAGAGCAAAAAGGAGAGTCTGGCCTGAGGCTTCCTATGGAAGCTACGCCCGTCCAAGCCATGAGCAGCCAGTTTCTCCAGGAGAATGCTGTGGGAAACGGTGTCAAAGGCTTTACTAAAGTCCAGCTAGACAACATCCACAGCCTTTCCCTCATCCACTAAGCGGGTCACCTTGTCATAGAAGGAGATCAGGTTAGCCAAGCAGGACCTGCCTTTCATAAACCCATGCTGAGGGGGCCCGATGCCCTGGTTGTCCTGTACATGCTGTGTGATGGCACTCAGGATGAGCTGCTCCATAACCATCCCCGGCACCGAGGTCAGGCTGACCATCTCCTTTGGCCAGAGTTGGTACCTCCAACTGGGAACACTGGGCAGTGGATCCTGTCTGCAGCCTGTGCAGGGGTAGGTGGCACGGTCTTTAGGAAGAAGAAAAAGGCAAGAAAAAGGACGCCAGTGGACCATGGCGCCAGTGAAGCATGAGCCGACTTGCATAACTATGTTGCAGAAGCTGCTTTGTTTGCATTGATCTGCCAGATTGCTCAAGATGCCCAGGCTCAGGGTGTACAGCGGCCCTGGCACGCAGCGAAACTACAGTGCTGCCCCTTTATGACTTGCTTGCACAGGCCTTCAGGCTCAACACTTTGCTGATACTCGCCAGAAAATACTTAACTGATCCCTAGACCCCATCTTCTCCCCATTTATGGCAGCTGACTATAAAGAGAATTTTTCTTTATGCTTACCTATATATTGCATTCCTTCTTACACAATTAAAATATGATACATAATTCATTTTTCAGCTTTTTAATCTCACTTTGTCCAACTGAACACGTGGCACTACTATTCTCTCTGCAGTGATTTATTAACCTCAGCACATCCCAGTGAAATGTAGCAACAGAGGCAGAAGAAAAAGAACACGCTGGAGTTGTTAATGGCTGGTGAGCTTGTATACGAAAGAAGTTAGGAGCAGCAAACAAAGGCCCGTTCATGCAACTCCAGGTCGTCTTTAACTGGGGACTGTAACTTGGGCAAAGGACATGAACCATTGACCATGCTCAGCAGACTGTACCCATAGCTACAGAATCTGACTACAGGCACTTGTAGTGGAGGGCGGATCTTCTTTACTTCCACTTCACAGGCAGTACAGCCTGCTTCCCACTGCTCACTCCTATCAGAGCTGAGCAGTCTTGCATCGCTTGCTTTCCTGATGTCAGTAGGTAACAATATTTCGACGGCAAGCCCAATAGTCCTAGGCTGCACTTCAGGCCATTTTCTTTTTCAGTTCCTTGGCTCTGAGGCGCAAGGAGCAGGCACAGCCAGTCTCCCAGCTGCAGCTGGCAGTCAAACTGCCCCAAGACTGCCCTGAGCTGAGGTGCTAACATGGGTTTTTGGAATAACTGGTTGGTGTGGATCCCCTCGGCCAGCTACACCCCCGTGCAGCATGCTGGCTTGCACTGCAAAAAACACCATCCGTGGCCAACTTCTTGACTGAAAGCCCCTAAGATGGGGGTATTCAGAGAGGCTCTTTTCCACTCAAATTATTCAGGTGCCCTCTGCAGAGTCAAGTCTAGAATCAAACACAATTGCTCCATAAGCAAACATAGGGTCAATGAGCATATATGGCATGGGACAGGAGTGCATGTGGAAAGCAAATCAAAGATCAATTGACCTGAATCCAGGAAAAGGACAAGCAGGGGGCAGGTCCACTAACCTGCAGTAGTACAGTTTAAAATTTAGCGGGCCACGCCTGAAATATGCAAGCGTGTCCATCTTGAAAACCTTGAGAGTAATACAGCCAGGGCTGCAGATTGCAAACAAGGAATAAAAGTGCTTTCTTCAATAACATGCCACAAGCTAGGACACCAGAGTGCCAACCAGTGCTATAACTTGTATACACCATGTAAATCCAAAATGCAAAAAAAATTAGAAGTACACTTAGTGACCTCCAAAGCCAGCAGTATGTGCTGCCTGTAGAGCTCTCTTGGCTTTCCTTTTCAGTCCCACCTCACCTTTTCTTTGTGCATCACTGTACAAGGGGAGATGGAGGATGCTTTATGACCACCACCAGCATATCTTTGGATCAAAAATGCAATTATGGTTGTCAGGTATCTGTAAGATAAATAGGTGGAAAGAAAAAGCTCAGAGAAGCAAAGCAATTTACTGGCTGATTTTAGCCTGAAATCACAACCAAGAGGGGCACTTAACCACTGAACAAATGTTCCTACTTGTTAAATAATCACATCTGGCATTATTGAACATACTGAATCCATTCCTGAAAGGAGTAATGAAATAATGGAATTCAGCCAGGAGGAAGCGGGTTCCCAATCGATAGTAAGCACTGATAATAACGGCCTTGCAATGTCTTCAGCTGGCAGCTCATGAAAGGATCCAGATCTTAAAATGTTACAGCAGCCCTTCCCCTCATACCCTGGAGATATCTGAGCATAGAAAGATCACAGACTTTTCTCAAATTGGCTTTTATCCACCATTTCTGTTTGTTTTGTCATTATTTACTCACAGTTGCTACTTATCGTCCCACGCTGTTCTGCTTGTAAACTGGTTTTAGCTAGCAACTGCCATGAATGTGATTGAAAACCGAGATGGTATTTCTTTTGCCTGAAGAACATCTGGCACTGAGAAAGTTATCTTTGTATCTCCACAATATGATCCTGAATGCTCCTTTCTGTATCACTATAGGGCTGGAGTTGGGAATTGTAGGCATGGGGAACAACAAGGTGGTTCATGGTTTTACTTTACTGTAGATCTTTATGTAGGTCATAATCCTCTGAATTGCGTAGGAAATAGCACAGGACTGCTGCCAGGACTGTAACTAAAGCTGCTTACTCTATGATCTATTTTTTTTAATCAAAAAGTTGGATGCCACTTTGGAACAGATATTGTGTCTCTCCAGCTTTGACTAGAAGTCTTTCAGAAGCACCTTCCCACGGACACAAAGATACCCCCTCCCGAGAACCACTGCTTTAAGAAACATCATTAACAAATTTTGAAACCAAAGGAAATTGTTGGAATCACCCACCAACCCAGACTTCTTTCCATTATCTTTCACCAAGACTTTTATCAATAACTGCCAAAGCATTTCTAGACAGCTTTTTATTTCAAGATTTCAGTTGCCGTTTGATCCAAAGTTGAAACAAATCTGTAATGCTCTGCTGTATCTCCCCCTATCTTTCTCAACTTCTGAGTTCTAGCTGGGTGCAAGAGCTAATGTACCTTTAAAACTTAATTGTCCAGCTCAGTCTTACACTTCCACAGAACATCTTGGCTGTTTTCTTATATGGATGCATGTTGCATAAATTCTTGGATTTGATACTCTGCACATGCAAATCCCCAAATCTAGTTCTGAGTTTTTGCTAGGTATCCACCTAGCTTATGTGCCAAGTCTTTCTTGCTTTCCACAAGACTTAGGCTTTTGGAAATAGGACTTCATGTTGAGCCCAGACTACTGGAGAGCAGTCCAAGGTAAAGATGGTATAGATAACTGATATGAAGAGATAGATAAAGAGTAAGTTTCAAGAGTAACTTAAGATCCTCCATTATGTCTAAACTGGTGGACCCAGGCACAATTTCAACCTCAATTAACATTCGGAAAATGTTTTTCATAAGGTAACAAAATACTTGTCCAAAAGAGCTATTCCTTTTAAAACTGAAAAATCATCTTAGTATTTTTATAGCCCTATAGTGAAAGAAATATGGATCAGCTCTGGGGAAAGGAAAGTGTGAAAAGGCAAAGTGCCAGAATTACTGGCAGATGCTAATACCTTAATAATACTTCATCCTTTCACCTTCCACTGAAGTCAAGAGGCTGAGCTGAGCGAGGGAACCGTACAGTATCCAAACCTCACAGAACACGTAACTTTGGCAACTAACGCTACTGCCCCTCACCTGACTCCATCCATTCTCCCTTTCTCCTTCTAGATATGTCATCATCTCTTTACCGTTTAACCCATTATGAATTGTTCTCTTACAGCATCAGCAGTAGTACCTCTTCGTAGGCAACCTAGTTACAGAATTAGATTGAATTTCCCAGTCAATGAATCTATCCCTCTGCTTTGTAAAAAACGAAAGTTTTCCCAAATGATCCCTTTCATCAATCTACCAAAGAAAGTTAGGATCCTTGTAGATCCTTGTAGATCCACAGTTTCATGCCAACCTTGTTGGCTTTATTGAAAAAGAATTGATAAAAGCGCTTTCAGAAACAAAACATACATCTTAACACATGCCCCAGGGGTCCTGACACTTTTTGTCCCCATTTGTGACAACTCAAAATCAGCTTGTGCTTCATGCTGCCTCTGTGCCTTTGCGACAACAGCCTCTTCTCTACCTGGGCCTTACAACAAAGCAAATGGTAACACGCCATTTTAGGCTGCAGGATCAGAAACTAGCAGCTGCATGGACCCTTTCTTAGAGCTTCGCTATCAGCTGCCTTCTCTTCTTGAAAAGATTCAACAGCATCTTAGCCTGTAAGTTATGCAGACATTGATTGTAATGACAAAGAATCATGCCAGTCACACTCCTCTTTTTCCCCTCCAAGTGTAAAAAAACCTCCCCACACTTCTTCCATTTTTTGCTTTTCTCCAACTTCTTGTGGACAATGCTATATATTCCCACTTCCGGCGAGTACAAAAAGAATGAATGTGTGCTCCATTTTTCTGTAAAAGACCTTAAAATCACAACAAGAAACTTAAATCTAATTTATTGTTGACCTCAGAGCCAAAGCTTTTGTCCTCCTCTGTTCCCAAGATGGCTTGCAAAACCAACAAAACTAACAAAAAATTAAATGAGTAGCAGTCGCTCGTAGGAACAATGTCCTGAAATAGTTGCGCCTGAGACCACAAGCTAATTGACTGCTAGGCTCCCCGGTGGGACCAAAAGCACTGATTCTGGTCCACCATCACAGAGAGGGAAAAGTCATCTCTGATAGCTGTGCCTTCTGAAATACGAGCACTGGTAAGGAAATAAAAGCCTGTGAAACTGAGACACACAAAATATCCTGTGACTTAGTGTCCGAGTCTACATAATAATGCTTGTAAACTTGGAGGATTTCTAAGGAGACCTGCAAAGTGTACCAGAGTTGCAACCTCAGTGTAGCAGGAATCTTACTTTTGTGGGCAAAGCACCATTGGAGACATCTCTGGCAATAACCAGTGGCCACGTCACAATTTCTAGATTTTCTTCCTGTTACTAGATTCAAACAGCAATTGCATGACTACATTTAAGATCCTTACTTGTCAATGCCTGAAAATGCATTTTTATTCTTACTCATTTAACCTCATTAACCTTACTTGATGATGACAATTTCACCTGTTGAAACTGTGTAGCACTGCACTTGTCCTCTAGAAAAACTCATCCCTAAAATCTAGTCAAAAAGTGTGAATTTTCTTGAACACAAAACCCCAAGGTCAGGTGATTTTATAGTCTTGTGCACAGCCTTTTTTTCTGTGTCCACATGCAAATATTAATTCTCTACAGAAGTCGGTTATTTCTAGTCATGAATATTCTCATGTTGAAGAGGAAGAGTGCTAAAAACATAAAGGATGAACTGGAGGTACACAAGCTCTTCCCTCTGCTAATGACAGGCAAAAGACACGGCTGTGCTGCTGCCATGGCGGCGCACAGCTCAGAAGCGTCAACAGGGGCAGTTCTGGAGTCTCCCCGCATCACCAGCCCCGTGCCTGCCGCAGCTCTTCAGCAGCGCAGACCAGCCAGGCCACTGCTCGCTCAGCTGAAGACCCCTGCCCGAGGAAAGACGTGAATCCCTGCTACAGGGGGAGCGTTACCTGCTGCAGCTAGCAAAACGCTGCTGCCGACCTGGCATCCTGCTGAGAAGGAGGTCCTCTACAGCGCTGCTTCTCAGGTAGTTAGACCTTTCTGCCCATTACACCATCACTTACACACTTTCTGGGTATAGACTGAGAACTGGTGAGAAAGCAATAAATGACTAAAAGTTACATTTTTTCTCGAGAGCCCATTAATGCAGTCAGATATAAGACTAAATAACTGCCGTACGCATCCTTTGTAAGGAAACGGGAAGCCTTTAAGTATTTTTTAATACTGCAATGATAATCAACATTTTGGGTGTGATTTTATCTACACTATAAGAATGACAGTGCTGGCTGGTAACATCATTCTGTCAAATATCCAGTTGTTCGTGGTAGCGAATGTTGCAAGTTGCTACTTTGGTAAAGTAACACTCCTAAAATCCCCAAAACATTGTACCAGCAATTATTGTACATAATACTCTGAGGTTGCTAAATAACTAGTGAGATTCTAAAAGTATATTTCAAAAGACAGTTTAGATTACCAAAGAAAATCCACTAAACAATTTAGTAAAGAAGAGAACTCTCCCACATGAACTTCATTTTTAAAAACTTCAGTTAGATATAGTTAGTCCTTTATAGGTAGCCAACATAAAAACCTAAGTAGGATTATGTAGAAAATCAGAAGCCCAAAAAAAGAAAAGTGTTTTCTGCTCCTACAAGTTACTTTATATACTATTTTGAGTAAGCATTTAATCTTAAGCAGATGGAGAGAATATTTTATGGTAAGTACTACAGTTATAAAAAAATTACAGGGCTTTCGAAAAGCTAGTCTCCCAATTTTTTTTTAATTAAAGTTATAAAAGTTGGCTGAGAAATACAAATGCAATCAGGATGTTACACAAAATAGCCATTTTCATTATTTCAATTATTCAGTCAATCTACTACAGCCAAAATCAGAAGATGTGTATTTTTACTTTTGATATCAGAAGATACAGGTATTTTAAATTTGAAAAAAAAGGATGAGCTTGCCATAAGCTACAAACCATTTCTATGAACTGCAGCTTCCACCCTGCATCCTCGTGCACTGAAATGTGATGATTCAGGGGCGACAAACACTGACCTTGCCTGGTTGGTTTGTCAGGGCACAGAGTGACCTTAACACAAGACCTTCAACTCTGGAATTTATACTTTTTGTTTTCAGATGGGCAAGCCTCCTCACGTCTGTTTACCTTCTGTGCACATTGCATAAATCTGTCAGTTCACTCGAGTTTTTCCCCCAGTCAGATGTAGTTACGGAATAAAAATGTAACCTTGCAAAACATTAGAGTTGCTTAAAAAGATGTCCTGTCCTTCGCCAACCTTCTTCTCTCCACATAGTCCTTAAAATACACTATTTCCTGACCCCAACAGATAACTGATGAATGCTTATTCTGTTCTCTAATCCATCCAGGCACTTAGAGCCAGCAGCTCTTACAGCTTCTTACGTTTGATGAACCTGATTCTGGATCATCACGAAATAGATGAGCTAACCTCTCTGTGTGACACTTACAAGGTGCCTTCAATAAACCGCCATTCTCAGGATGTTCCCAATCTTAGACGTATGGTACTGAGTATCCTAAGCAAGTGCCAGAGACAAAGAACACTGTGAACACTAGTGACTGCTACTACAGGAAAGGGGGAAAAAAAAACCCACAAGTTAATGGTAATAACAGCTACTAGTCTATTATTCAATCTCTAAAACCAAAATCTAGAACAGATACCAAGTATTAAGAGACATGGGACTGCCTCTCTGCATACACAACCCTTAGTAAAGATAGAAACCAAAAAGGCTTGGACATCTCCTTTGCTATCATCACTTGTCCCTGCATTTCTCATCACAAGTCAGAAAGCAATCCACTCCCCCTGCTTCAGTATAGTCTGTTACTACAAAAAGGTGTCTCAGGTACCAGCAGCTGAGCTCTGGACCAGGAACTGCAAGGAAATAAAAGCAGCTGGAAAGTGCCCCCAAGCAGCATTGGTTGCCTGAGGCAACTACTTAGGAGTGGTGCAGTAGGTAGCTTGCTTCTACCCTCCTGTGCTTACAGCTTCTCCAAATTGTATATGAAAGAGGTAAAAATAACAAGAAAAACAGTAATTGAAGTTTCTGCTACCTTTCAGTCCGTGTGAGTTCATGTTCTTTACTTCACCTCCAGCGTTCGGCCTCAGGCAATCAGCGGAAGAGCCAACCTGCTCTGCAGGAAGACGCTCTGCAAGAAAGGTCACACAACAAATACCAATTTCAAGTCAGTGTATGAACCTCAGTTCAACAACAACATGTGGAAGTACAACCGGCATTCCTCTCAGCCTAGCTGTTCAGGGGGAAAGTATTACCTCTCCAGGAACGTTCCCCATCCTAGGATGGTCTGTCACATACCAGGTAAGAGTTTTTGAGGGACCACACAGACAGCCCTGGCAAGCACAAAGAGAAATGCGAGTGTAACATGATTTTGTTCCAAAAGTACCCACTGCTCGCGTTTCCTGTTTCTGTCTAAGAGAAGCATTTAATCAAGAAAAGCCGTTACCTTTATTTCAATCCACCAAGCATCTTTACCTGTCCGCAGCAATGAATAATCTCAGGTTGGTAACGTAAAGGTTAGCAGCGCTAAATTCTTTAAAAGGTACAACTAAAACTATTTCACCAAGACAACTGTCTGGGATTTCTTCTAAGCTAAAATAATTTCTTTCAAGCTAAAATAATTTCTTCCTTTTTCCTTCTGTGCTCACAAGTGTACCGTAAGTACCAGAGACAGGTTGTCACAAATTTTTTCTCTATTTCACTCTCACCTAAATAATTCTTGTACCTTTCCAGGAGC